>NC_056741.1:268377035-268387035 GCF_019279795.1 Protopterus annectens | reverse complement strand
TGAATTATGTCAACTGCATAATAGGGAATGGCTGGCAAGCAACAACAATGGGTTCATAGTTACTAAGCATGTAGCAAAGGAGACCATTAAGGAGCCTAGTCCAAATTATGAATTGCTCCAAAGGACTGTTTGGTTAAGTGACTTGCTCAATGTCACAGAGTAGGTAAATGAAGGTGGAAAGACTCAAACTCTGAGTTCTTGTCACAGGATGCAGCTCATTTTAAGGTGGAGCTTCAGTCTTCTGAGTTAACTGGCAATGTAACAGTTTTTAATTAAAGGAACAAATCTTCTACAATTTGATTTTGTAGAGCAGACTGTACTTCAGTGAAATGCAACAATAACTGCATAATGGATGCTAAAGATTAGTTGATCCTGATCATCACTCCAAATAATGCAGATTATATAACATGACTTACTGTATGTCCACCTCTTTGCAGTTGCTAGAGGCTGTAAAGAAGATGCTGCAAAAATACATTTCTAAAATGAAACATATTTAGACTATATTACTCAATCCAGGCCTATTAATGAATCAATTCATTCTTTAGTGTAATGAATAAAGCAACACAATTACAGACAATATACAAACTACAGCAGTTTTTGTTCAACAACCCAGAAGTCATACAAAAATCAGAAATATGACTGCATACCCATACTATTTTTTTTTGGGGGGGGGGTGGAGATCTTACCATGCTTGCATGTTTGCAGGACAAGAACATCTCATTTTTCACCTCCTTATGTCTTCTCTGTCATCAAGAACAGCTATTCCCACTCATATCAGTCAGTATAGATCTGACCTACTTGAATGGCTGATAATGCCTCATTCATGTAGCATACATCTCCATAATCAACAGAGCTGAATCTTGGACAAATAGGACCTTGCGGTATGAATCTACGTATGGTCCCTGAAGAGTCTGGCAGTCAAATAAAGCAGTCAGTATGATGAAAACACTGCAGAACTCACCACCAATGCTGGAATACACCTTTATTAATGAACAGAACAACAGATAAGCACTTTCACGTACGAAGTACGCTTCTTCAGATCTACTTTACTTAACTCACATTTTACTTTATATACACTCAAATTGAAACTGGTGCATTATGTAGTTATTCAATTAATCAATTGATCAATCTTGTTAAAAACATCTTTAAAAGGGAAACACGCTGAAACTTTAAACTGACAAAAGCTTGTAGAACCATGGACATATAGTCAGTGTCTATTCAATCAGAACTCATAGTCAAATGTCATATTATTCAAATACATCAATCATAAAATATGTAATAATATAAATGTATATATATATATATATATATATATATATACATATGTATATATATATATATATATATATATATATATATATATATATATATATATATATAAAGTATGTATAAGGAAATATGTATCAATATTTAATACATATTTATTTATATATATATAAATATAATAAATATTATAAATGTAATAAATATAATAAATATAATAAATAAAACAAACATGTATATAAATATGATGAATAACCTATCTATCAATACCTTTATAAAACTATTGCCATATAAATATATATCCTATAAAAATACTGTAAATCTAAATATATAAGACATATGAGGAAAGAGTGCAAACTACCATTCCATTCATAACAAAATATATACATATGTAAATATGTTGATGTATGACTATATATATCTATCTAAAACTACTATCATAAATATGAAATATAAAATAAAATATAAAATATATGTAAAATGTGTATAAAATAAAACAAAAATATATATCTATGTACACTAAATGAATGTATAAATATAACATAACATGAATACTCTACATATCTACGGTAAAAGATTCATGCTGGGTATAAAAAAGCCTGTTTGGCTGCTGAGAGCTACTTGAAACTAATGGGAGGCTCTATGTAACTTACAACTCATGTGAATTCTGAACATTATACATTGGATCAAATGCAAGACAAAAAATACATATCAATATGATCAGAGAATGCTGGTCAACAAATACATATATGTATGACAGATAAATTGATAAAATATGGAACTATTCATATATCAAAGGTATATCAAAAGTAGATTTAAAACACCTATTACTCTATTCATTATGTAAAATACATCAAATAAGGATAGAAACACCATTGCTATTACTTCCATATCAATATTCATTTATATGCCCTGGCTTCTAAAAGAGGTTTCAAAGATATAGTTTGATTCAAGCCAGGGGGTAAATGTGCCCCCATCCTCATGATCCAGTCTAATTCTGTGGTGGCTAACTGGTTCACATAATCACCCCATCTCTTATTAATGTGCACTACTTGTAGCACCCTAAAGCTAAACATATGCTGTTCATGTTCAAGAATATGTCTAGCCAAAGCATTTGTCTCCTTGCATTTCCTGATGTCATAGACATGATTATAAATCCTCTGTTTGAGTTTCCTCTTGGTCATGCCTATATAAAATGCATCACACTGCCGGCAGGTTGCTAAATATATCACATTTTTGGTGTCACAAGTAGTGTTACATTTGGGAGTGAAAATGAAATCCATATTTGGATGTTCAAATGGTTGTATAGTTGTTATATATTGGCACATATTGCATTTACCACATGAGAAAGTCCCCAGCCTTTGCACCTGGGTATAATGTCTAATAGTATGCCTGTCCTCTTTAAAACATAACATCCTTCTCAAATTGAGGGAATTCCTAAAAGTGAACCTAGGTCTGGCCCCCACTATAGTCTTGACCATGTCATCTAGTGTAAGAATATTCCAATTAGAGCTAATAATATTTTTAAGGCATTAATGTCATTCGTATATTGCATAGTGTACATTATACCTCTTATCAGAACGTTTATCATAAATCTTAGTGTTAACTGTATGAACATGCCTCTCAAGTTGCTGTAAACCTAATACTTGGATTTTTATCTTTTTAACCAAATCGACATCGTAGCCTCTCTCCACAAACAGATCTTGCATATTATGTGCTTCTTTTAATAACAAATCATTGTTCTTGCATAACCTCTTCAACCTAACAAATTGACTTTTTATGATCCCTGGGAATATATACCTGGGGTGCATACTGTTGTAATTCAATAGAGTATTCTTCCAACAGGGTTTCCTATAGAGTGTATATTCTATATGGCCTTCTTCCATAATGGTCAAACTTACATCCAAGAAATTTATGGTTATGGGAGACCATTCCATTGTGAACCTAAGAAATTCTGTGGTCGATTCTAAATAAGTCAGAAAATCTTGGAATTCCATAATATTACCTTCCCACAGAATAATAACATCATCCACAAACCTCCTATAGAGTTTTACTTTTTTAAAAGATGGATGATTAAATAAATTATGTTTCTCCCAATAAAACACCACAAGGTTAGCATAAGTGTTAGCTACTGGGGTGCCCATAGCAACCCCCCATTTCTGTAGGTAGTAGTTATTGCCAAACATAAAAATATTATTCTCAAGGACTATATCTAACAACTGGCATATTAAAATCTGTTTGTCAATACTAAACCCAGTGTCACTATTAAGAATTTCTCTTATTGCCTGCACACCATATTCATTTGGTATTGTAGTAAACAGACTTTTGACATCTAGAGAAACAAGTATATATTCTCCAGCAGAGAAGTCTACTATCAACTGATTAATGTCATCTAGTAGATTGTAAGTGTCTCTCAGTATAGTCGGAATTGCATTGACTATAGGTCTCAATGTATATTCTAAGAATTTGGAAATAGCAGATGTAGCCCACCCTCTCCCAGACACAATTGGATGAAGAGGTATGGGAAAAATGCACTTATGAATCTTGGGTAGCCCCTTAATTGAAGGAATCACAGGTGACTCTATATATAAAAAACCATAAGTATCCTTGCTAATTTGTCCAGTCATTAGGAGATCATATAAGTCATCATGTATGTTCATTATGATGCGTTCTATTTCTTTACTTGTTATTAGTTTATAGGTATTTTCATCTTGTAACAGAATACCCATATTTCTAACATATTCTGAGGTGTCTAGTAGAACAATTCCTCCTCCCTTGTCCGCTGGTTTAATGGTTATGGTTAAATCATCCTTCAAAGCTGCCAGAGATTTAATTTCCTCATTAGTCATGTTAAAATATTTACATTTTTTATATTTCACTTCAGAATAATATTTATAAAACTCATTCTCACAGGCTTTTATAAAACTTTCAATACTCCATGGAAGTGGAGGTGTAAAACTGCTTTTCTTTCTTATTTTGTATACATCAGTATCAATAGAACCATTACTGTCATTCTTAAAAAACATTTTTAGTGCTACTAAGCGCCCAAATAACCTTAAATCAGTAAGTGTGTTATTTATCTTACTAGGTTGAGAGGGTATAAAACCCAGTCCTTTGTTTAGTAAAGTGATATCAGAATCTGTTAAGTTGTATTCAGAAAAATTAAAAATTATAGAGTTCAGTTCATTGTGTCCTTCCTCTGACCATACCTGTCTTCCGAATACTTCCTCCTCTTGCGACCCCTGCTCTGAGAACGATTCCTTTCTCGATAGGATGTTTTTATCGGATATGGTAAAAAACGCGAACCCTCTGCATTTGTTGCTGTATCTTTAGGATAGGCTCCAAGTCTGTCATCCCTCTTAGTATTTCGTAACATCTGCTGGTTTGGTGGTGGGGTATCCGTATCAGGAAGCAGAGACGCCCCTGATACCTCCTCTGATGGTCTATCTAATGGAGTTACAGACGTGGTTGCTGTAGCCTCATGGCGCTCATTGTTGGAATATGCATTTGTCATATCGCTCAATGGTGACGTGTTAGCTGCGCCAGTTCTATCTTGTGTTGTCATGACAACATGACTATACGAACCATTGTGCACTCTCGGCCATACTAAGACATTGCCCAACATAAAATCGTTATGATCTCTACATAACTTCTGTTGTTTAGTGAATTTCAATTTCTCACTGAAAATATTAACTTGGGAATAAATATATTGTAGTTTCCTTATGTGATGTTCAGAAGTGAAGCGTTCACATATGTCTTTACGTGAAGCTTCAATCTTCTTTTGTAAAGCTAGTTCAATTGGTGCAAAATATTCTAGCAGAAGTTTTATATAGCTGAAGCCAGTTTCAATATTCAAATCCTGCCATTTTTTGAGCAGGATAGGGTGTTGTTCACTGTATGTAGGCATGCACAGAACCCGCATCCCGCGGGGGATAACTTTAAAGTGCAAGCATGCCTCAAGATGCCTACGTTGCCAGGAGTGTCTTTGTAGTTTAAAGAGATCATTCTCTAGCTCTTTGGTGAGGCTGTTAAACTCAATCATATTGTCCTTGTTATTGGTATTATTACCAGCAGCAAAATGCATACTGGTCTGGGTGCACAAGTCAAGAGTCAAAAGAGGATTACCTCGTTGGAAAATAATGTTGTCCCAATTGCAGGAAATATCCCTGGATCCAGGATTATAATCCAATTCGATGGATGGTGTCTCCATGGTGTGGAACCTCAGGTGATACGAAAAAAAGAACACAAAAATGCAGTATGAATCTCCATATGGTCCCTGAAGAGTCTGGCAGTCAAATAAAGCAGTCAGTATGATGAAAACACTGCAGAACTCACCACCAATGCTGGAATACACCTTTATTAACGAACAGAACAACAGATAAGCGCTTTCACGTATGAAGTACGCTTCTTCAGATCTACTTTACTGAACTCACATTTTACTTTATATACACTCAAATTGAAACTGGTGCATTATGTAGTTATTCAATTAATCAATTGATCAATCTTGTTAAAAACATCTTTAAAAGGGAAACACGCTGAAACTTTAAACTGACAAAAGCTTGTAGAACCATGGACATATAGTCAGTGTCTATTCAATCAGAACTCATAGTCACATGTCATATTATTCAAATACATCAATCATATGAATTAAAGAAATTACAATTATTTAAATTTAAAAATTATAATTTTTAAAAATTGAAAAAAAAATTTGAACAAAAAATCAAATTTTATTTTAAAATTCTTATTCAAAAATTTCTCCCATAACTATAAATTTCTTGGATGTAAGTTTATATTATAAACCATTTTTCCTCTTAAAACCCTTTGGGAAGAATATTTTTTTAAAAAATATCACCCCATTTTAAATTAGGGATATAAAATTAAATTTTTGGGTTTAAGGGGTTTGCAAATTGATTTTTTTTAATGAAAATATAAAATTTGGGGTTAAAAGGGTTTCCCTTTGGTTAAATTTTTTGTTTTTTTAGCGAAGCATCGTGGCTGGTCGAGCATGTCATCCCAGGCAGACAGGCATTGGATCCCCTTTGAATGACACCAATACTTAAGCCAATTGTTGAAATTGATCATTTTGTCTTCATATTGTGGCATCATTCTTGGTGAGGGTAAGATGCTACTCAAGGTCAGGGTCATACCGGCCTGGGCTACATGCTCAGAGAGCTCCTCTATGTCTCTTTTCATGTAGTCCAGGAAGTTACGTCTCCGGTCATTCACACCAGCATGGACAATGACTGAGTCATATTTGTACTTGCCTTGGAGTGACCTGAGTGCTTTTGTTATGTGGCAGATCCTAGCGCCTGACAGGCAGCTCACCGTGACCTTCTCCTTGTTCAGCCTGGTGAGCAGGACATCAGTGTGCCTGATAATAGAGTCACCTATTACAAGTGTATCAGGTGTGTTGTTTAGCCTTAAGGGCTGTGACTGTTCGGCACACTGGCTTTGTGAGCTATGTGTTGCACTTGTTTTGTTTTGGGGTAGAGGTTGCTTGGGTGTCTGCTTTGGAGGTCTCTGCTGCTTAGGCAGATTTTTATTTAGAGCCTCCGAGTATGTTTTTGTGTGTTTATGTATTTGCCTATGCTCGTGATAGGTCTATGTGAGACTGGAATTGTAGTGAGTGTGGTTTCCTTCTCCTCCTGACTGGTTATGCCAGTACTGAGTTGAGAGAGCTTAGCCTCCAGTTTGGCTATATGGTTGCATCTCTCACGTGTTGGAATTTGTTGGTAGGAGGAGAGGGTTGGCTGTGTACATGAGGCAGTTGTAACATTGCCTCAAGATTCCCAGATTCATCAGCTGGACTGGAGAGGAGATTGACAACTGACCTTTGGACATGCTAGAATAGTATTGGGAATTCCTTTATAATTGAAAAAAGGGCCAATGGGGAACAAAGTACTCAAGGGGAGTTTGTGAGGGTGTAGTGCGATATATCATCTACCTTCTCCTTCTATCACTACTAACAAGCACTCTTTCTGTATGTGCAGCTATTAATTATTTATACTTCCATTTCTTCTCTTGTACAAACTCCTTGACAAATTGTAAATTTATTTTCTCTCTTTTCTAAGAAAATATACAGCCTCATCTCTTTAAATTATGGATATATGAAATTCATTTCTAAGTTTAAGTGCATTTAATTGACTCGTTTTTGTAATGTATAAATACTGAAATGTGGCTGGAACAGGTCCTGCGGTGCAGATTACATATCTTGTAATGTTCTTTGTACTAAATAAACTGTTAATATGAATTTTCATTAAAGAAGATGAGCAAATGCAGCAGAGCATTCATAGTTTGGAAAATATTCATTACACTTTTTTCTTAAATGCATTTCAGGATATTACTTATGTGAAAGAAACAGATTCTTCAGTAACTTTAATTAGTTATTTAATATGTATTCATAAGGGACCATAAAATGTGCATTTGTACATCAAATAGTCTTTCAGTCATTACTCTTTTATGATTAGTTTCCCTGAGAGGAACTCCAACGTTTAGCTGGTTGAACCTCATGCAATTGAACCTTGAGCGTTCACTCTTCATCCACCAGTAGGTTACCCTTGTTGGAATGTAATGCAATAATCTAAAGACCCTTCATGTCTAACGTTTTCTTTCTATTTTGCCCAAACCTCAGAATAACTGAAATTGCTAATATAAAAAAACAGAAATGTTAAAGAAACATCATTAACATGTTTAAAATGTTTTCCAGCCTCCTGTCATTTAGAACTCTGTCAGACATCTGCTTTGTCTGCTTCAGTACATATTAGGAAACTCTACAGAAAAGTAATACATTTGCTTAGCAGCACCTCTCTCTCTCTCTCTCTCTCTCTCTTTTGGCTTTTTTCCCCATTGACTGATAAATCAGTAAAGCAGGGTTATCAACATCTTCAAAAAAAATCCTTAGCTACTATGTGGCAAATTCGGCCAGAACCCAGAGCTATGAAAAAAAAAAAAATAGAACACAAACACAACTGATTTTATTACAGAAACATTAAAACAGTAATTTAGTGTATCAGTAATAAAGTCAGCTGTACTTGTGGACATTCTATTTTTTTATTTTATCAACATTTTGAGTGGTCAACCAAACAAATATTGATGCTAGTAATTCCACAAGGAGTTTTCTAACATATTTTCCTTATTGTCAGATTACTAGGTGCACCAAAGCATTTACATTTCAGCAATCAGTAGCCATTTAGACAGAAGTAAATAACTTGGAAGGTGACCCTGAATCTTTGGACTGGATTTGGTGGTGGAGGTATTTTAGATGGGTCTATGTTAAATCATTGAACGTTTAAAAAAGTGAACGATGATTTATCGAATCCATGTAAGTGAAAGCTTACAATCTCGAATGCTTAGAACAGCAATTTTTTTCCCAAGGGAAAAAAAATTGCTGTTCCACAAAACAAAACAAAAATTTTTAAAACATTACATGAAGTGGGGGCTTCCCCCCACACCCCCCTACTTAAATATACCAACTCTGAGATTGCACTACAGTGACGAAAATGGCAAAGTAATGTAAGCGACCAAGCGATTTATTTCCCAGGAAAAGAGTTCACTTATATGCCGTTTCGCTATTTTGCCTTATCGTACTTTCAAGTTCGATCAAGACACATTCAAAAGAATGCGTCTTCGATCATTTAATAGGAACCCTTTTAGATGTGCCTGGCAAATATGGAAAAAAGCTATCTGGTATTGCATTGTTTTTTGGGGGAGGCATGTGCATTGTGGAGTTTTCATTTTTTTGTCCAAGCTGCACTGCCTTGGTAATGATAATATATGCTGTGGGGGGAGGGTCACAGACCCTGAGTGCAGACCACTGGAAAATGAGTACCAACTAGATATGCTTGCTTAATTTTGGGATTGTCCATTTTGTAACTGATTTGCCAGTACCACTGTATTAACAGTTGATTGTTGCAAAGGCAGATTGTAACTTCAAATCAAACGTGAGCTACAAGATGCAGCTGAATGGGAGTAGCTAAATGGAATGGGATAAGGCTCTATTATAGAAGGTCAATGACATTTATCTGCTATCAAACCGATGTGGAATTCATTTACAGGTTATTGGTTCATAGGTAAATACTACACTAGTTGCTCTTGTGGGCCATTTTAAGCCTTTTTTGGCTTGAATTAACCTATCCCATTTGGTGTTAGACTGTCTAACCCACCCCATAGTAGATAATTATATATTGTCCTATGGAAAACAACTGTAATCATACCATAAATAATTTCAGGAGACCCATGCATGGAGCTGTCTCTGTCCATTAGTAACACATGAGGCAGTCCTGGGGTAAATATTCTGTTTCCTATCCATAGATCCACACTGTGGCTGAATATGGATAGGAATGAACATTGTTTTATGTGTATGGGGAGTCTGTTCCAGAGCAGCAGTATCCTCTGCAAGATAAACCTGTCCCTCCAAATCATTCTGCTGATATTGCAGAAGAGGTTAAGATCCCTAGGTTGAGTATGTCTCATGCCATATGACTTGCTGATGTGTAGTAAGTCAATCAGTATTTGGTCAGAGGATGCCTTCTGTGCCAGACACAGGTCACCTTTTAGCAGTCTGAAGGATCCCATGTATAGAGTGTAGCATATATTGTTTAAATCTTGAACTGTATCTCTGTGGGTGTTCTAGTTGTTGCATGTGCCTAGACATATACATGCCAAAGGGAGCATTATACTCAATAACTGGCATAATGAGGGCTGAGTAAAGGAGAACAACAGCTTCCCTTGATCTAGA
>NC_056741.1:268362035-268372035 GCF_019279795.1 Protopterus annectens | reverse complement strand
CCATTAAACCCAGATTAAACAAGAGTATTTAAGAGAGCATAAGAAATGTAATCATCTGGTAATTTATTTTAAGCCATTGTGCACAACCTCTGCAGAAGTAAAAGTCATCTGACTAATTCCACATTAATGAGAACTGTTAGTAATGCAGAGGTTGCTGCTGGTAATCACCTTTGCATTCCAGTTCTTTGTCTGTGAGTGCCATGCCTGCTACCTTTGCAGAATAAATTGCCTCTATTGCATTAAAAAATGGTGTGCTGGTGATATTGTCATAACATTTCCTGAACTATGTCAACTGCATAATAGGGAATGGCTGGCAAGCAAAAGCAATGGGTTCATAGTTACTAAGCATGTAGCAAAGGAGACCATTAAGGAGCCTAGTCCAAATTATGAATTGCTCCAAAGAACTGTTTGGTTAAGTGACTTGCTCAATGTCACAGAGTAGGTAAATGAATGTGGAAAGACTCAAACTCTGAGTTCTTGTCACAGGATGCAGCTCGTTTTAAGGTGGAGCTTTAGTCTTCTGAGTTAACTGGCAATGTAACAGTTTTTAATTAAAGGAACAAATATTCTGCAATCTGATTTTGTAGAGCAGACTGTACTTCAGTGAAATGCAACAATAACTGCATAATGGATGTTAAAGATCAGTTGATCCTGATCATCACTCCAAATAATGCAGATTATATAACGTGACTTACTGTATGTCCACCTCTTTGCAGTTGCTAGAGGCTGTAAAGAAGATGCTGCAAAAATGCATTTCTAAAATGAAACATGTTTAGACTAAATTACTCAATCCAGGCCTATTAATGAATCAATTCATTCTTTAGTGCAATGAATAAAGCAAAACAATTACAGACAATATACAAACTACAGCAGTTTTTGTTCAACAACCCAAAAGCCATACAAAAATCAGAAATATGACTGCATACCCATACTATTTTTTTGAGAGGTGGAGATCTTACCATGCTTGCATGTTTGCAGGACAAGAACACCTCATTTTTCACCTCTTTATATATTCTCTGTCATCAAGAACAGCTATTCCCGCTCATGTCAGTATAGATCTGACCAACTTGAATGGTTGATAATGCCTCATTCATGTAGCATACATCTCCATAATCAACAGAGCTGAATCTTGAACAAATAGGACCTTAACAGAGAGGTTAACAAATCAGGCTTCTATCAGCTATACCAATATCCCATTAATTGGCTGTCTCTCCCCATTTACCATAAACACTGTTTAAACCTACCAGTGTACATTCTATCTTTTTCTTTACTTTTAAAATAGTAACAAATTTCATTAAAAACATTTATTTCAGATTTTTACAGAAAAAAAAAACCCTGACAGCCATTTTCTAAACAGAACAAAACAGCCTCACATAGAAAACAGAGAGCACGAGAAACAATAAATGTCTCTAACCTTGAAACTCACCTCTAGTGAAAACACTTTTGGGACCTATTAAACTACAGGAGGTATGCTGATATTCAAACTCAATGTGTATATAGTAATGTACTAATTACAGGCTATATGAAGGGTGCAGAAATTTAAAAGACAAATCTGTAACACATCTGCTAACAGCCTAGGGCAACCCACTGGACACAATTGTCCCTTTTCAGTAGCAGCTTAGGAGTACTGTCTAGTGAAGAAACTTGGTCAGAGTTCAAGGAAGACAAGGGAAGACTGAAAAAGTCAAACTCTGTATTACAGGAAGCAGCTGTTTAACATTTCATAGCCTTGCTCTCATCTGCACTAAGATTTAGACAAAGTGTTGTAGTCTAACCACAGTGCATTCATACCTTTGTGCCTGTAAAAAAAACAAGCTTAATTAAAATGTATACAGTTAAAATATAAACATTAAATTCAGACTTTTTGGTATCCAGTTTATTCATGGGAAAATAATAAACACACTTCAATATTCAGCAGAACAAGGAAACCAATGACTACATTCAAAGAACATGGCTGAGATGATGCTGCTCCAGTTTACTGCAATCAGTTTCTTTCCTTTACAGTGCATCTGACTTGTAGTCCGGGGGACCATTGAGGAGCCTAGCCCACAGCTCCAATCATTGCAAATCACTGTCATTTGTCCAAATGGATTTAGTCAAAAACCCTTTTCAGTGAAGGTCCCAGGAGAAAAAGTTCCAACATATTACATACATTTTTAAAGATGCATTCATTAATATACATGAACAGACATTAAATAATACACATTAACCATTACACATTCATCATAATTAGATTATATTCATATGAAAGTAGAGGCGGTTATTACAATATAAAAGATACTTATGCAATAGTAAATGTTGAACATTGAGCATTTGAAGAGGTTTGTTAGTGAGATTTTCAGATGGAAAATCGATCTTGCAATTACTGCTTAGAAATTCAAAGAAACTGAGGTTAGGAAAAGAACTAGACAGGGAAGAAAATGTTGATATTGTAGTTAAGAGGTGAGGCATGAAGCGGTTTCAGAGACAATTTTTATACATATACACATATATATATATATATATATATATATATATATATATATGTGTGTGTGTGTGTGTGTGTGTGTGTGTGTGTGTGTGTGTGTGTGTGTGTGTGTGTGTGTGCTATGATAAGGTTTATATTAGAAGTATTGCGGTTGAGATGAGCAGTCTCACAAAATAATGAATATAGCATGGATACTCTATGAAAACTATTCAGAAATAGGTTAAGACTTGTGGGGTGCAGGATTTTGAAATAAGAGAAATTGTTTGATGATATGGTAAGCTGAAGATAAAAGTGGCATTTATCCTGGAGAAGTACAGGAGTAGATTAATTTATTTTATCTATGATGTTTTAATTTTGTTTTAAATAAGTTTGCATTCTGAATGGGTTTCAGTGGTAGTGTTTTATTTATTTATTTATTTTATTTTACATTTGTTGACCGAGATAGTCCGACTGGATGCATGTCCATTTTCAGTGGAGGCCCGGGGAGAAAAGCTCCAAGGGTAAGCAGATACAGCATTACATAATGCCAGCATTACATATTACAAACAGACTATTTACAGAGATTACATAAGTAAGCAAGTTAAACAAGTTTCACAGTTTGCAGTTAATCCTGAGCACAAGTCAGGATTAAATTAAATTACACAGTAAACTGGTTAACAGATTTTTACACATTCTAGAGAGAGTTAGCCAGGCTTGATACATTGACATAGCCAGTTAAGTGACAAATGTTGCTTGAGTCTAGTTTTAAATTGACCTAAACTGGAAGAGAGTTCCAGGATCTACTTACAGAGTTTGCAAAGAGAGAATCACTGGCTGTGTTATTAATTTTGCTAGTCTGAATTAGTAGTTTGTTAGAGGATTGAAGCGGTCTAGGATTGTTATAGGGGGTGATAATATTTTTAAGTGCAGGAGTATTGTCCGGATTATAGAGGATTTTATAGGCCATAATCAGTTGGTTATACTGGATTAGGCTAGGTAGTTCAAGCCACCCAAGCTGATTTAGATTGATGCAATGATGTGTCCTAAAAGGCAGCCCAGTGGCAAACCTGGCAATGTGGTTGTAGCAAATTGAGAGTTTATTAAGGACAGTCTTGTTTAAATTCGAGAGTAGAGGGGATGCATACAGAAGGGTTGAGAGAAAGTGAGAGTGAGCTATGGCAATTTTAGCTGAAGGGATTAGGAAGGCTTTTATTCTGTAAAGCGACCCTAGTTTTTTTATTGATGGTTTTGATAGTTTGGTTAACATGTAGGTCAAATTTTAGATTATTGTCTATGATGACACCTAATAGTTTTGTAGATGGGTCAGGGGAGATTATCGTGCCATCATTTGATTTTATGGTAAAGGCGAAAGCGGTAGACCTACGTGTTGGTGAAAATAACAGCATTTTAGTTTTTTTGGGATTTAGGATCAGACAATGTTCAGAAAGCCAGTTTTCTATTGTATTAAAGGTAGCCTGGGTAGCTGACCATAACTCTACTGGAGATGTGGCTGAGCAAATCAGAGTAGAGTCATCAGCATATTGGATACAGCTGTCTTTTGGGATGACAGTATAAAGGTCGTTAATGAAGATGGAGAACAGCAAGGGCCCTAGTATAGAGCCTTGTGGTACTCCAAGGGTGTTAGGTAGAAGGTTAGAGAGTTTGTTCTTCCAGAGGACAGCCTGCTGTCGACCATTCAGGTAGGATTGAAACCATTGGAGGGCTCCAGTATCTAGACAGAATGTTTGCAGGGTGTGGATTAAAAGTTGGTGATCAACCATACCGAATGCCTTGGAAAGATCCAAAAAGAGGGTTGAGGATATATAATTATTGTTGCGATTATGGTTTATGGTGTTAGTAAAGGCTAGGAGGGCTGAAGTAGTGCTGTGATGAGGATGGAAGCCGTGCTGAGTGTCTGCCATAAGGCGATTTTGGATTAGGTGGTGCATGAGGTGTCTATGAATACATTTTGGATTAGGTGGTGCATGAGTTGTCTATGAATACATTTTTCCATAATCTTTGCAAGTGGAGAGAGTATAGATATTGGCCTATAACTGGAGAATTCAGTGTTAATTGAAACACTAGACAACAACACAAAATTAATGTATTAAAAGTGAAAAAATTAATTAATGTATGATATTAAGTCAATAGGAAATTAGTTTAATCATTACTTTGTTCATGTATCTATTAATCACATTTCTGAGAAGGAAGAATTACAGAATTCTTTCGAACCAAATGACCTATGTCTGAATAGTGTTAAATAACTATTTCTATGGGTTTTGATATAATTCCTTCTATGTTACTATGTAACCTCAAGGAGGCAACTACACCAATATTCAGACATATTTGTAATAATTTTACATAGTAGATTAGTTCCAAGCTCCATATCCTCTGTTATACCAATATAAAAAGGATACTAAAGATGAATTTAAGAATTATCTTCCCATTAGTTTGATATCAATCCTTGGTAAGTGCTTTGAACAATGTATCATTTGTTCTATTAATAAGGGTGTTAAACTAGAATCTTTAGATATTTTTCAACATGGACTCCAAAAAGGGAAATCAACATAAGCAAATTGTATTGAATTTTATGAATGAATGTCAAGTGGTTTAGTGTACTTAGATGTGGTCAGGTCATTTGACTCTTTATCCAACTTAGTTAGACATAAATCAACGGTAAGGCTATACCGAAACCATATATTAGAAGGTAGGTTATGTCTTGACTGTTTGGAATATCACAATTATTTGCCATTGAGGGCAAAAATTCAAAATTCCTTGAAATCACTGTTAGTGTCCCACTGGGATCTATTTTGGTTGTATTTTGTTTAATATTGTTTTTGCAAATTTTCTAAAGAACAAAAATTATTGGACCAGCAAGTATGCTAATGATCTAAAGATTGGTTTCATGAACACTGACAAGGAAGATGCTTTCATTATTAATTTAGAAATTAATATATAGACAGAAACTGTTGTTTTAAGATTTAGTAAAGATAAATCCTCAGTAGTGTATTTTGTAAGACCTAGGATCTGTTCCCAGATTAATCTTTTGTCAACTCTAAAAGAAATCAAGGATTTCAAGGACCTGGGTATCTTGATCATTAAGAACCTCTCTTTTTAAAATATATACTGAAGCAATAATATGTAAAACTATGTGATATTTTCAAGTTTTGATTAAGAGTATTAAGAATACTAATTCTACAGACAGTAGCTGCTTGACTTGCTGTATACCACTTACATTAGAGCTATACTTAAGTATAGTAAATCATTTGATATCTACTATGAGTCAACTTAAATTCCTTAAAGACATTCAAAGAAGACTTACCAGGAAAACAACCCTAATTCTAAATATGTGTAATAAGGAAAGGTGCTTTACTGCTACATAACAGGTAAAATACATTCCATGATCCATTTTACAAGTAAGTCTTAATATAAAACATTATCAAGGTAATATTCTATTAATGCACAATATAAAAAAATAATGTATATGGGTTTCATTTAACACTGGTTTGAGGCAATCTTCCATCACTTTAAGACCTGCAGCTTTAATGAATAAAATTCCTATCAGGATTAGATCTTTAAATAACCTGGACACTTTTAAAAGTAACTTAGATTAAAGGGTTGGGAATGTGCCTTATGATCCAAATCTTGTCAAATCAGTGTTCCAAGATAGTCTCACCAGAATGCTGTAATTTATGCATAATCACATTCTAAAGTATTAATGTGTACTCATATATTATATCATATGTATAAAGCAAGAGCAATTAATTTCTGTATGTTGTGTTGTGTCTTTCGGCTTTTCCCGATTAGGGGTTGCCACAGCGCAACTCCGGTCCGCTAATCATTGGTAGATGATTTTTACGTGCTGAGTTACCAGCCTTGACGCACAACCTTCAACGAAGGTACGCCCATTCACGCATGTTTCCACGCAGAAGATGCTCTAGCTGAGAATCAAACCGGACAATGTCTTACTGTGAGGTGACAACGCTACCGCAGCACCACCACCGCGGATTATAAACTGTGGATATTATGCATGTTTTATTATTTATATGATGCAGTTCTGAGACTGTTTTACTACAAGTATGTCTGTACAACTGACTGTTTTTAATTTCTTTAAAGATTGGGAGGGATATTTCTGAAATGCTTTTAGCTGTGACATTTAATCTTGTTGTGGTTTATATAGAAGACCTTAATAGTAAGGGCAGCACAGAATAGGTACTAATAAATTACTGATAATCATGGAGTACATATGTGTATTTATTTATTTATTTATTTATTAGTTTTTGTTAACTGGGATATCCAAACTGGACATAAGGGTCTTTTTCATCATATGTCCAGGTAGAAATACTGAACCACTGTACACAAAATACATACATACGTTTACAAAAGGTTACAGAAAGAAAGATGAATATAAAAACATTATAAAAGAACTATAAGTTACTGGCTAAAAGACAAAAAGTGCATGTTACAGCATTAAGTAGAGAAAACGTTTAAACCAAAAGAGAAAAGAAAATCTCTTGAACATTAAGAACAGTTAAGTACAGCTACTGATGAACATAAATATCTTGTTTTCATTGTACGTGTTCCAGATATGTCTAAAGGCCTTAAATAATCAGCAGGAAGCAGCTACAGTGTAGTGTCCATTATTAATGCGGGTTTCTAGGTTTAGCCTTATATTCTGCATTCATAGATGAGTGATATGACTGTTATAGATGGGCTGAGAGATGTATGGGGTAGTCTATAAGGTACTGAAGAATGACATTAAGTCATGGTGGGCTGTTGGGTTGTAAGATAGAAGAGTAGACTGTGAACTATGGTAGAACAGCAGTTAATTAATGCACGAAGATACCAGATCATAGTGACATAATGTTAATGAGGTGCATGGGTGAGAAAATTTAACAGAGGGAGTAAGAGTAAATTCATAGGTAAAGGGCATTAAAGAATGTCTGTAAATATTGCTTTGTGTGGGTGAATATTTATGGTATTTGAAGGATGAGGTTTAGTGGGTATTAAGGGGTTGAGGGAATATCCTGGTGAATAACGCATTAAATACATATAGTTAGTGGTAGCACTCAAGCCTGTAGGTGCACTTGTAACTTATTTATTTTTCCCTGCACATTATATCTATCCCATTCAATTACCTCTGAATGCTAGTCTGAGAATAAGGATGATTGAATGGTTATTTGACACAGATCTTCTGCACTGTCATTCCTGAGTAAATATGAAAAGTTCATTTATAAATTAAGATAACAAATTAAAGGGAGAACTGTTAGATGGAATAATAAAGCATAAGTAGAATTATTTCAGAAATTGCTTCTAAGCACGCTAAGGCCGAAATATATTTGTGTTCTGTAAATTCATTCCAGGCATGCTGCAATTTGAGATTAAGATTAAGCTACATTGCGAAAACACATTGTGGAGATAGATTACCGCTGTGTTTTGATCTTGTTTTATAACATGCTTTATATGAATAGAGCATTGCTAAATATACCAAACATAACAATGGAGAACTTTGTGGAAATGTATCAATTTGAGCTGTCATTTGCACGATTAACAAATTATTCTTGGATGTTGTTACTGTCAGCCAGTACAGTGCGAGTTGTGATTAGAAAATGTTCCCAAAGTGCCACCTGCACTAAGGAACTGCTGATTTTGTATGCCGCTTATGTTAGTTAACCACTTAGTCATCCTGATTAGATTCCTCAGTAAGTTGCTGTCCTAGTCAATAGTAGATTTATTTGCTACAACATGATTTATATCTCCAAGGATTTTATTCAAGACATACAGCAGTCAGTTGCGTTACATTTATATGAAATAGCACATATTAGTAAGGTGGAATGGGGGTAATAATATTGTCAGGCCAATTGCAAGCAATAATTTTCAATTGCTATGTTTCTTTTTCTGGCATTCTTTCCCTTCATTCTTCCTGCATAAGCCTTCTTCTTCTTCTTTTAATATCATTTTACCATATTTGCCTCAGTTGTTCCTCATCCCCATGTTTCACAATTTTAATTTCTTTCATTTTTCTCAAGTATCTCATATTTTAACCTTTAATTGTCATTTGCCTATATATATATATATATATATATATATCCCATTATCATCTCTTCCATCAATTCCTTTATAAATGCTGAGCTTACTGGACCCTATTGTAGTGGTGCCCTCTTACTTATCCACACCCCTACATGCATTCTTCTATCTGCTCTTTTACCATAAATATATTTAGCGAACTAGGCCACTCCCCACTCCCAATTTGCATATATATATTTACTCTTCAGTTTATGCCTATTCTTGTAATTTTCTATACTTTTATCAGAATATGACACTTTGTTTCTCTTATTCTGTCATTCTGTTTTTCACCTTCAGTCACATTGCTACTTTTTCATATGATTTTATTCCTGTGTAGCTTTACCTTTCCTTTAAAATATTTACCATCTTTATTACAGATGTAAACATGTTCTATTCCTACACCTCTTCCACTCTGCTCTCCCTTTCAAGCTAATACATCTTCTGTCTCTACTTCCCTTTACCTTTTCTTAAAGCACTACCATCCTATTTCTAAGCAACAGTGTTAGCCTTCTGTTCCCCCTTCTCTCATATTTATGTTCTTATATAGATAATGACTTTGCTCAAAGATGCTCCCTTCCCTTATTTTGGTTTTACCTCCTGTAATATCTGTGTCCATGTTTTTTTCTCCTCTAACCCCTTGTTATGCATTTTCTTTTCAAGGGAATGGGCATGTTCTGATATTCTACTGTAAGAATTTAGTTCCCTTTTCCTGATTCCATTCTGATTTTATGCATGCCTTCTCCGTCCATCCTTCTTTTCCTTCCTACTCACCTACTGAGCTGGATGGCTTTACGTTTTGGCTTCATTCTCTGGTATTCGGTGCAAAGTGCCTCTGTACTCAGAGCTCATGGAAAGGTAGTTTTCTACCAGATTTTTGATATCTGAGCTGCCGTTATCTATGAAGGCCCCTCCCCCCTCTCCCTTCTTTATTAACTTCATTTGTGTTCTGCTCCTCTTCTTGATTTTATTTCATCCCCCCGGCCTTATGTTACAGATTATAAGTCCGTGATAATAGAGACGTTTTCCTTTAAAGTGTAGGTCTTACACAAACCAATTAGTACACATTAACTAAACTTCTAGTATTCACACCACAAGGTATGTGATTATCTACGTTCCAGCATTTACAAAACTATAAACACTTTCTAGATCTCCTGGTACTAAAAGTACAAAATGTTACACACAATTTCTTTGGCTTTTTCTATATAATAAAAAACCCAGATTAACTCAAACATACAGCAAAGAGATTAACAGTAAAGAGTTGTTATAAACAACAAATTCATAGCTTCATCTCTACTTCATCTCATGTTCTGGGTGTAGTACTAGACAGCAGTGTAAACCTTTGCCTTTCTTAATTATTTGACTAATTTTCTTTCTCTTGTCACCATTCCATTTAAGTCACATTCTACCAGCCACTGGTTCACTTTTTAAAAGGTCCCGTTCTATGAATTAGTGGTAATATTGCCTTCTCCTAAAGACCTTTCTTTATGA
>NC_056741.1:268254535-268359535 GCF_019279795.1 Protopterus annectens | reverse complement strand
GGAAATGCTGGCACAGGTTCTCCAGCTGTTCCCCTATTACCCAGACTATACGGTAGTACCGCCTGCCACTACCCAGTTATTTATTATCAGCTACTCAAAGGCCCCTTAAAATGGTGTCCAATTATTACGATGCAATATTATTATCCAATTGGTAATATAACTAAACAGTCAAGGCTTATTAGAGTGATTTGGTACAGTAATCACTATAAATATGCAATGTAATCTAGAGCTTAAATTATCTCTACACAAAACAACCACAGTTGAAAGATTCAGAGATCACAGAGAAATACTTAAAATAATTCAGTAGTACAGTTCTGACATCACAGAAAAACACTTAGTCTAATCTTTCTAGTTTCTAGCTTTTTTCTAAAAGAAAACACAAGTCTAAGATAACTTTCATAAGGAAACAGTCAGAGTGCTGATGAGTTGGATGGTCAAGACACAATGCTTAACAATCTCTGGTTCTCTCTGTTTAAAATTGAAATTGCAGTTCTGATTCACATTACATTATTCATCACACTTTCCTGGGGTTCCCAGGCTACACATTACATCCTTCTTCAGACTTCCCTGTGTTCTCAGGCTAACAGAAACTGCATTCACATTCTTAACATCTCCTTTTGTTACCTTGCAGCTGGTCAGGAAGCAAAGCAATAAAAATACATTTGCATGTTTAAATCTAGCAATTTAACTCTTTGTTAAAACAATAGAAATAATGTCTCCATTTAAACATTTTAGCACCGTGTTTAGATCAAAGGGTCACAACATGCTTTACTTTGGTCAGTAAAGTGCACTGTTGTCACATTTATTTCCAGTTCCACATGTAACACTATTTATTTACATTTAAGACAGCAAGCCTGTAGTTTACATTCATATTTACAAATGACAGAATTATTTGCAAAATTCTATCTGGCTAGGCTGGCAGCCTTCATCTATCTTCACCCACTTTTCACAGAATGAATGGATGTATAATATGATTCCATATCAATTAACTGAATTTGCATTTGACGAACCACAAATGGTTGAAAACAAATGAGTCTAGAAATATTTTGTGGACTAGTAATGCCTACCCTCTTGTTGTACCTCAACTCTATTGATGTTTGTGTTTTTGCATCAGTACTGGTTCAGTGTATGTGATGTTTTTTTTTTTTCATTTCTCCCCTGATGTGTAACAATGGAGTTGAGAGTTTGGGAAGCAAACATCATTTTACTTTTTCAGTCTTTATGGGTACCTTCAAGCCAATAAAGCAGGACCCCAATAGTTCATACACGTAATGTTTTGACCTTTTTGACCTCATCAGTACAGCATAAATAGATTGTTCAGATTAACATAATAAACATATTAGAAAGTCAAGAGCATTCGGAAGTGATGTAGCAGAAACACTAATATGTATTTAGGGAAGTAAAAGCCAAGTACTCTGATTTCTGTGAAACTCGCCACATTTCACATATTCAAGAGTCACTTTTCAGTTGTGGCTCCACTTTGAATTTTTTGTCTCATATACTGTAAATGCAGCCAGTTGACAGCATGGTATATGAGCCAATCAAATAACATCTACAAATGCAAAGCTAGCCAACTAGGAGACACAGGACACATCCAATTGGATGACCCTACAATTTACATTTGTAGCAATCCAACAATTGGAAAAGTTTTTCTTCTTTGATTGTGAGCCAGGGAGAGAACAATGAGCCAGAATGACCAGTCTGACATTAGAACATGCTGCCCTGCCATGAATACAGGATACCACCATCAACCTGACCTGAAAACAAAAGAGCTGCAGTCTCATATTGCAAAAGGTTTGTGATTTGTTTTTGTTCACAGTGCATTTGGGACTATCATGATAATACTGCTGCTAAGTTAATTTCTGCTAGGACTTGGAGCTACCCTTTGCTGGATTATCATGGTGGTGGTGGCGTGGTTGATGATGTTTGATGTTTTTCTTTATTTTTTCCTGATCTTAACTGTCTGCCTGCCTGCATTCTGCACAACATTTGAGCGGCTCATGGGCTCGTGACAGAGCTATAGCTCCTTTCTTCATTCAGTTACAGAAGTAATTGGCTCATTTCTCAGAGTGAATCTCAGACCTTTTATTTACTTACAGAGAGACAAAATGATGGAAAAAAGAGATACTGAAAAATTTGTAGACATTAATGAAATGTATTGCAAAATTCTACCATGCTGGAACCTGTTTATATTTGCAATTTGCAGTGGTAGAGCAGAAGAAAAAGCACAGGATGGCATTTTGCCACTCCCCTGTGTAGGATTCCATACTGTCTCCAACTGTACCGTAAAGAAGGCCATACATTCACAAGTTATTTCTCACTGCTATAGTCTACTTTTGTTAAGTTTTCAAATGCAGGTAGGATTTCATTACCATCTTTCTGGCATTCCTGCAAAATTGTGCAACCCTTGAACTAACCTGCACAATAACTGGGGCTGAGGAATTAAAATAATATGTCTGTTTCATGGGCTAATGATTTGAACATATAGCTTCTTATTCCAGCAATTGTAATTGAAAATTATTATGTGAATTTTAATGCTGAACCATTTATATGTCCCTTGGCCAGTAAATATGAAATAAAAGAATATAAAAATTCACTGCTCTTTTATAAAATGGTTTCTTGAGATTATTTTTAAATTGTATTCTGATACAATGACATTTATTTTTGTGTAAGGAAAAAAGGGACATATAAGATCTAGCCTCTTTCTTTAAAGTAGTATTGCTACTAGTATGTTGGTCATGTAGTGTGGTTTTCTGTGTGTACTAGACATTGTTGCAAGTTACAGGTAATAAATGGGACTCATAAAATTATATGATGGGTAATTTTATGACTCAAACTATCAAGATAAGAGTGTAAAAATAATGGAAATGGTTATTTTTGATAAATTATTGTAATTTGAAATAAATATGAAATAAAAGAATATAAAAAATCACTGCTCTTTTATAAAATGGTTTCTTGAGATTATTTTTAAATTGTATTCTGATACAATGACATTTATTTTTGTGTAAGGAAAAAAGGGACATATAAGATCTATCCTCTTTCTTTAAAGTAGTATTGCTACTAGCATGTTGGTCATGTAGTGTGGTTTTCTGTGTGTACTAGACATTGTTGCAAGTTACAGGTAATAAATGGGACTCATAAAATTATATGATGGGTAATTTTATGACTCAAACTATCAAGATAAGAGTGTAAAAATAATGGAAATGGTTATTTTTGATAAATTATTGTCAGAATTTGAAAGTTTGGGACTTGAAACCACACAGCATGCATGTATTAAACAGATGTATAACCACATGTAACATGATGTTCTCTAACAAGGTAATAACTAATGTATTATAAATGACAAGAGTGTGATGTGCTGTAATTTCTATAGACTTAACGTCAGTGTTTCATAGGGTCATACACAAAACAAAACCCAATAAATTAGAACAACTATGTATTGATGTAATCTTGATAATATGGATAGCTGTGTGGCCTGCAAATAAGATGTGGCAAGTATCATACAACAACTGGACTGGAGAAATTCTAGTTTACAGTAAGGGTGTCCCACAGAGCTCTGTACTAGGCATAATACTTGCTTAGGTAGTATTTTTCATATCTTTAATATATTTATAAATGATTTCCGCAACTCTATCCCATTCTCAGATATCATCCAATATGCTGATAATTCTACTATTATTTGCTGTGACACTTCTATCCCCTCACTCCTAAAACTGACTCAAGATGCATTTACAACCACTGAGCAATGGATGAAAACAAATCACCTAGCACTCAATGCCTCTAAAACTAAATTAATGTTATTTACCCCCTCTAAGGCAATGTCTTTCGATATAAACACATTCTCCATCACTAGTCAAAATAATGTACCTCTGGAACTGGTTTCAGAGACCAAGTTACTTGGGGTCCAAATTGATAGCCAGCTCAATTTCAACTCTCACCTACAGCTAAATATCAAAAAAACCCATCAAAAACTAGGTATGCTTTACCGACAATATCATTACCTCACACCTGCTACCAAAATCACCCTCTCTACTTCATTTCTCATCCCCTCCCTTCTCTATGGAGCTCCACTTCTAACTAATCTACAGTCCTCTCTAAAAACACAACTTTTCTCTTGCTACAACAAAATTGCCAAGTTCGCTACCAAATACAAGTCCTCCACCCACCACTGTTCCTCTCTCCAAAAACTGAAATGGCTAGAGCTACCCAGTTATCTCGCATATATTCAACTAAATCTTGCACATAAGCTTGTTTTCAACCCTTCCCTCTGTCCCTCCCTTTCATCAGCTTTTAAAATGCACCTTCCTGATAGAGTATTAAGATCCAACAATCAAACCAACTCGTCCCCCAGGAAAAAATCATCTATCTTATGGCCTTGCACGCCTTTGGAACTCCCCACCACCTTCCATTCGCACCACCCACAACCATTTTATTTTTAAAAGATCGCTTCATTCACATCTTCTATCCCAGTGGGAATGCTCTTGCTCCTACCCCACATAACTTACTCTTGCAAATTCCATCTTCCTTCCTTCCTTCCTCTGTTTCCTCCTGCAACTCTCCTTGTTATTCACCCCTAACTCTTACATATTACTATTCCTATGATAATTGGAAATAATGCTCTAAGCCACACCTCGTAAGTGTTTGCTTCCGAATATGTTATTATTTCTCAATATTTTCATGCTAAATTTCCTTTTAGTCTGTATTATCTATTAAATTCATCACTAGTCTGTATTCATTCTAGTTTTGATGTATTTACTTGCAAATTATTTTTCTGTATCTTTAACCTTTGTATAAGAGTATAATTTCTGCAACTATTAAGAACAACCTATTGTAACCTATTTAGTTTTGGAGCTTTTCTCCCCAGGACTCCATTGAAAATGGGTTCATTTGGCCCAATGGACTATCCTGGTAAACCAACTGCAAATTAAATAAATAAAAAATAAATAAAAATCTTTCAGATCTATCTTTGTTATCTAAGGTGTTCTACAGTCTGTTTGCAGATAACTTGAAAATGGCTAAAGTGACGGCATCTGTTACAGATAGGGCATTTCTACAAAATAACTAAATTGATTATTTGGGCACAGGAGAATAATATGCTAATCGATACATCAAAAACTAAGCATATGTGATTTATGAGACATAAAATAAAAGGTGAATATTTAATATAGCACACAGTGATTGAAACTGTAGATTAATTTGAGAACCTGGGTATATGGATAGACCCAGCTTTGTGTTTCTTCTAATCATATCAATCAACTGATTAATTATAGTTACAGGACTATAGGATGTATAAAATATTTATGAAGTCTAGGAAACCAGAAATTATGAAATCATTGTTTGTAAGTTACAAAGGACCCAAACTTGAGTATGGAATAATGTTTATTTTATTTATTTGTTCTTTGCGGACCAGGTTAGTTCCATTAGGCTAGCAGCCTCTTTTCAGGAAAGACGAGAGGTGGTATTTATATTACTAAAATAAATCTGGTCAGGGCATTGGGGAGCACCTCCTACTTTTCATTGCTGCAAGTGGGACCTATTTTGTATGACCACTTCATAATTCAGTTAAGAGATGAAAGAGAAAACGTATACAGAGGAAGTAAAAGAAGGCAAAAGGGGAGTAACAGAAAAGAAAAAATGCAGAGGGAAATGAAAAACAGAAGTACATGGTAAAAATTCAAAGTATGGAAGACAAAAAAATGAACAAGTATGAATTGTGGAGTACTTTAATCACTCCTGATGGTGTAAAAACACATTTATTCTTATTAACAAAGAGACATTTTGTGCCATTATATTTGAGATTGTTTTTTTTTTTTTTTCAATGGAAAATTTTCTCAGGGAATATGAAAAAAAGAAAGACTGTAACACATAGTATCATTATGTGATAAAAGCTTTTAACATGTAAACAAAAAAGAAAATTCCTGAATAAGTTCAAACAATGGTAGAAAGAGACTTTGAAAGGACCTTTGAAAGCTTTATGAAAGGAAATACTGAACATTGCAAAGTTTATGATAAAAGATGTTTATGGACAGGTGGAGGGGGTTATAATATTATGTTGAAAACCAAAAGAGAAAAATAATACCTATACCAAGTATGAAAAATGTGGAGGGGAATAGAGGTGTCATAAAATACCATGGACAAACCAAAACTATTTTTTGTGGAAAAGAAGGATATTTGATAAGTAAATGTGATAAAAGAAAATGTTATATCTGTGAGGAATGGAACATGATGCAAAAAATGTGAACTGAAATCTTGTAAATGTAACAAAATTGGACATTTATGAATGGATTGTCAAAATTTAAATAAGACTATTTAAAAATAAATATAATGAAATGGTCAAACTGAAGAAATTTTAGAAGTAGCAGAAACAGAAGAAAAATAGATGAGAAAAAATAATAAAGAGGACATAGAACAAGGCTCTGAAATAAGTGACGAGGAAGACATAAATTGGGAGATAGTAAAAGAAAGAAAAATATTTCTATTGGCAAAAGGGTGAAAGAAAATTTAAAGGGACAAGTACAAAAGAAAAAGGAGACAAATTGATGAAAATTAATATATACAGCTAATGGTTAGGGGCTGGTATAGTGGTTAAGGTGTTTGACTAATAGACATAAGACGCAGTGCTTGATTCTCACCTTTGGCAGAGAAATTGGCTGGGCTTAGAATGGCCCATTAAGGAAGCTAGTCTAGTAATTAGCTATGAACTGATCAATCCAGGAATCTAGTGAAAAGGGGAAATGAAAATTTTAGAGTGCTATCTGTTAATGTGAATAGTATTAAGAATATATTAATAATAAGAATAGGGATTTTATAGATGTATACTTCATGTGATGTGCATGTAATTATATTAGAAGACACAAGATGTTTAACAAATGAAGAAAGATTAAAAATGGAGATACTATGTAGAGGAAAGATAATCTGGAGTTTGGGAAATGAGAGATGTTCTGAAATAGACATGTAGTAACGATATTAGATATAACTTTAGCAAAAATAGGAACATTAACCACTTTAGATTTAAAATAAAAAGAACAAGCATATAGAATTATAACATTATATGATTATAAAGAAAGGGAAAGCTTATTTCAACAGAACTTTTAGACGATGTAGTGATAAACATGAATATCATAATAACAGGAGACTTCATGATTTTTGGAGTATGCATAAAAAGAAAGGAAATGATATAAGAAAAATATAGAAGTTACAAGATATGGTAAATTAAGATTTTGGGGTAAGAATTCATGGACTTACAAAAGGAGAATGTCAAGAACTGAATTAGATTATTTTATAGTATCAAAATGTTTAGTTACATGAGATGGGTAGGTAGTTGAAACAGTATTTTCTGACCATCTTGCAATATGGTTAGAGATAAAAGAAAACTGGGTATTTAAAAATAGGCAAAGCAATAGAAAGGATAAATGAGACAGCATGGAATGAAGAATGAATGAGATTAGTAATACAGTTATGGAAAGATCATATCACTATGAGAACATTTTATAAAAATTATTCTGAATGGTGCATGACATTTAAGGAAAATATAAAAAATTTTTTTTTTCAGTGACAATATGGTGTGAGAAAAGCAGAAAAAGAAAAATATAAAAGAGCTTATACTGATACATTGGAAAATTTAGAATTTAATGATAGAAAGTACTTTGACAAATAAAAAGAATTATATGAAAGAAATCAAGAAAAAATACAAGAATTTTTACTAAGCAAAAGTATTTTTACAAGGAAAAGAGAAGAAGTATTGAGTTACTTAAGCAGATTACTCAACAGAGATGGTAATGTAATGAGAGAAATAAAAAAAATGTAAAAGGAGAAATAGAAAGAAATTAAGAAAAGGTTATGAATAGTATAGTACAATATGTACAAGAAATGTTTAAAGATAAAAAGCTAGTGGAAAAAATGTGGAAAGTAAAAAAGTTAACAGAAAAAAAGTGAATAAGGAGTTGGAAAAGGAGATTTCTTTATGTGAGCTAGATAAAATGTTAAGACAAATAAATATAGATTTGGATGCATGACCGGAAGAAATACAGTATGAAATGTATAAAAAATTAAAGGCTTGGCAAAAAACAAATAAATATTTTGAATGAGTAGTTAATTGAAGGGTTTATGTATAAAGACCTATGAAGTTAAATGCTTAAATACATATGGAAGAAATAAAATAGAAGACAATTAAAAAACTGGAGACTGATAGTATTGAATAATAATGATTATAAGATCTTTATGAGAATAATGCAAAAAAGATTTAAAACTAAAATGAAAAAATATTATGAAAGATGGTATACATAGTATACAAGGGAAGGGTTGTCAAGCATTATTAGTGATACTTAGAAAAATTGTGGATGATATTATGAATAGAAAAGAAGAGAAAATCATGCTAAGAGACCTTAATAAGGGATTTTATACAACTGGACATGCAATTGTATGGCTAATAATGAAATAATATAATATCAGTGAGAAAGTTAGGAACTTTTGTTTGTCAGAGTATACTAATAATAAAGTAAAAATACTTCTAAATAGCTTGTTAAGCCAATAGGTGCATATGAAGAGTGGTGTGAGACAGGGATATCCATTGAGTTGTATACTCTTTGCATTAGTTATGAATATGATAGAATGTGAAATAAATTACAAAATGAAGAAGGCAGAGTACATAACACCTGAAGGGTTAAGAATTCCATAGGTTCATAGGTTCATACTAGGCTATCTGCCCTAGGGCATTTATAAGCCTAGCCAGAGTGTGTTTGGCTTTCACCACCCATTTTAAATGAATTTTGCTATGCCCTTTTTCGAGGTTAGTATACTGTGCCTCTGTCTAACAGTGACACAGAAGTGATACCCGGGGTAAACCTACTATCTCCCATCCACTCATCAAGATTCCTCTTGAAGAGAGTCAATGAGGGACTCTGCCTAACCTAGACTGGGATTTTATTCCAGAGTGAAGGGAGCCTGTGGGTTATGAATCTGTCCCTCCAGCATGTCCTATTTATTTCAGTGCTGAGGTTCAAGTCTCTCAAGCGCGTAGCTCAATGGGATTTGGATTTTCTGAGGTGCAGCATGTCCATTAATTCCGGGTTGGACATGGCTTTATACGTCAGGCACAGATTGCCTCTGAGCAGGTGGTATGCCACTGAGTAGAGCTGGAATTTCTTTAACCGGGCAGCATATGGCATCTGTTTGAGCCCTTTGATCCTCTTGGTGAGGTACTTTTGGGGTCTTTCCAGTTGCTGCAGGTGTCTGGTAAGGTACATCCCAAAAGGGGTATTGTACTCAATTATGGGCCTGATGAGGGATGAGTAAAGAGGCATGATGATCTCCCCTGATCTAGATGTGAATCCCTTCATGATTAGGTGGGCTATATAAAATGTTTTTCTAACCACTTTGGCCATGTGGTTGTCAAATAAGAGATTGCTATCAACTTGGGTCCTCAGGTCCCTAATTACTTCTTCCGTACTTAATAGATTACTACCTATGTGGTAATTTGTGGGCACTTTGTTTTTGCCAAAGGGGATGACTATACACTTTTTGGCGTTAGCTTGAGGCCATGGCTCTGGCACCAGTTGTCTGTTTCTATGAGGCCCTTTTGTAGGATGCTTGTGTTGGCTGGAGAGTCTATTATGGCGCCCATAACGCCCTATATGGCGCCCAGTCCTGCTAACATATGCAATGACATAATAGTTGCAAGTACACACAATTTGGATAAAGGAGGTAATAATTTGTACAAATGATGGTCTAGAGGTAATAGGGGTAGCTTTAAATAATGAGAAAAGTAAAGATTTAAGTAATGTAGTAAAGATAGGGTGTACATATTTTACAGTGCATGAAATTTCTGTGTTAAGTATAAAATTTGAGAATAAAGATCTAAGTAGAATTCAATATGAAACACTACAGAAGACATAAAACAAAACTTTCTTTTCTGGAAAACTATAAATTATCATTCAGAAAAAAGG
Organism: Protopterus annectens; assembly: GCF_019279795.1. Taxonomy (NCBI): domain Eukaryota; kingdom Metazoa; phylum Chordata; order Ceratodontiformes; family Protopteridae; genus Protopterus; species Protopterus annectens. Next base: position 268,349,591 of record NC_056741.1, on the reverse strand, counting down.
ATTATTTGATAAATTCAGTACTGATGGGAAAACAGTATATTTAGAAAGTGAATTTATGTTGCCAACAGTACTTGAAAAGGAATTTTTGCAGATATTTTTTCATTTATATGGTTCTTGATTTAAGCCACTAAAAAGAGGAGGTTTGTGTTAGATGCAGTTACTATATTTAAGATGAATAATTAGTAATGCCATACTAGAGTGTTATGCGTATTGGGTAGTAAATGTAGGTGGATGTAAAGTATGCTCGAGTAAGTTTTCTAATGAATTACAGTGCAGTCAGTAATTCCACTGCAGTCTCAGTATGCCAAAACAGAGAGGTTTGCACTTATTTAGAGAGTGTAAACTTATACAAACCTGTAGTTAACTTTCTACATAGATTGTATTTCATTAAGGCCGGACTAGAGTAGTTTCATGCAACATAGTGGATAAAATGTAGTTTACAGCAAACCTGTTCTAGTCACTTTTTAAAGGAATCAATCCTGTCACAAATACTATTCCAATATTTCATAATGGTCAGAAAATGTAGGTTGCTATAAGATGTATTCTATAATTATGATGCAGTCAGGGATGCCTCATACAGAGTATTGTTTAGAAAATGTATTTTGATGCAAAACATATTCTATTTACTGATGTGTTAAATGCATTACTAGGCTTTTCAATAATGCTCCACTAATTGCATACATTATCGTGTTGGTTAATACAGACTGTTATATTTACTTTTTAAATTAATTGTGTTCTTGTCACTAAATTCCATTCTTGAATGTTTGGTCATTACTGTGACTCAAATCATTTGGTAATTCTGTGGAATCCTCCAGATTTTGGCTCATTTTACTGTTACCAAGTTATATCAGAGAAGACATTAGTTTCATATTTTTTTTTTTTTTTCACAGCCTTATATCCAAATTGCCTCATTTTATTTTTGTGAATAAATGTCAGATTTTCTGTAAAAGTACTGAGGCCAATAATCATTGCTAAACTGTTCTATATTGTAAGTCACAGGTGTGTGGATTTTTCTCTCATGAAAAAGTTATGTGGTAAGCACTAAATATTATACTGAGTAATATCAGACATTAGTTTCAAGCTGTTTGTTCATTACATGCATGTTGAGGTAAAACTTGCTCTATGGACTATTAAGGTAAATGTCTTTGTGGCCTTTTTCTGCAGATTAGATTGATTCCAGTTTCTAAGCAGAAGAACATGACTGTTGCAAAGGAGTGAATTTCCATGCTGTACTGCAAATTGTCCCATATATGCAGTATGACATTGTCCTGTCCTACTGTAAAACTTGTATGATCAATCTGTAGTCATGATTTATATAGTATGACATTGTCCTGTCATGCTGTAAAACTTGTATGATCAATCTGTAGTCATGATTTATATAGTATGACATTGCCCTGTCATGCTGTAAAACTTGTATGATGGATCTGTAGTCATGACGTTTGGATTCTGAACTACATTGCCCTGGCACCTTTGCCAGGTACTTCCAGTGTGTGTGTGTGTGTGTGTGTGTGTGTGTGTGTGTGTGTGTGTGTGTGTGTGTGTGTGTGTGTGTGAGGAAGGGGGCAGGCCTAGAATACATCTGAAGTGGTAACAGGGGTTTTCAGCAGGCTAAGAATACATCTGAAGTGATGACCGAAGAATGGGGCAGACCTAGAGATCATCTGAAGTAGTGGCAGAGGAGTGAAGCAGGGCTAGAATACATATGAAGTAGTGACCGAGGAGTGGGGCAGGCCTAGAATACATCTAAAGAGGTGGTGGAGGAGTGTGGCAGGTCTACAATACATCTGAAGTGATAACAGGGAAGTGAAGTATCCATGGCATTGAAGAGATTGTGTATGTACTAGTTTATACATTAACTGTTACTGCTTAGCTACATATGGTTCTCTGTAGGCACATATCATGCTTCGGTTTGTAGAAGTCTTCTATAAGTGCATTTTGTTATGCTGGGTTTGTTCATCTTTAGCATGGGTGTTAACATAGAATTAAGGTTGTTTTGAGCAGTATTCTATGCATGTCATCTGTATAATGAAAATACTTCTCTTCCTTCTGTAACACTGGTTAGGTGGGCATGTGAGCACCAGAGGATTGCAAGTGCCATCATGGAGACAAGTGATTGAAAAACCTTCAGCAAGCTAAAGTTCACTTAATCTGATCATGCAGAGCCTTTATCGTGTGCAGAAGGAACAGAGACAAGCAGGAGGAGTTGGTGTAGAAGCAACAAATCTCCAGTGATGTGGGCAGATAGTGGGCCTATTGATGCATTTCTTTGATTTGAGGAGACAGATAGTTCTGCCACTTCTTCTTTTTTTGGCAGCATAGCCCCATTTCCACTTTTTTAGTCAACATCACCCTTGTTTTACAAACCTGCTAGATACGGACTGCCTGATTCAAGTTGAGGACAGGGTTATAGCTAGAAATGTAGATGGCACTCCAAAGAAGAGAAGGGGACACACAATTTTTCAACAAAGCTAGGCAAGTGCCTTTGACAGGCTTTCTGTCAGTGTGTGTGGAGTAAAATATACTTTCTGCAAGATCTGAGGCAGATTTCACAATTCATTGTGGTGAATGACATGATCTGCTGTAACATGCCAGCAGTGAGAAATGCAGACAGAATTGCAAACATGCATCTAGAAGCACTATTGCAGATTTTTTTGGACCTCAGAGTTCAATAACTGCAAGTTTTATTGAGGCAGAGGTTGGATTTGTGTCACTCCATGCAGACTTATCATATAATTTGTGGCAGAGGAACACATCCTTTCATTTATGAAGAAATATGGAGAGGATCAAGATGTTATCAGGAAAATGACATGTGGAGCAATAAAGCAGCGTGCATTGCAAGGGATGTTCTGGGACCTCATTACTAGAATGGCGTTACTGTCAGTTGTCAGAAATTGTGATTCTGTGTGTATATGGACCAAGCATATACATGGGTGAATGCCAGTTGTCAGAAATCTCCATTCTGTGCATATATGTAGTAAGCACAGACATGGGCAATGGTAAAATGCCATTCTGCGGATCTATGTACTAAGCACAAACATGGGATATGACAAACAGTTGGTGATTCTTACTGGTTACCTAGATGAAAAGGCAGGCAAAATGTAAATTGGTTCCTTCATATGCCAGAATGTGTGTCAGGAACTGGAGAAGCACTATTTGATGCTTTATTTTCCACTCTGACAACATTTGACATTCCATTTTCCACATTGTTTCTACTTTTCTTTGGACAATGCTGCCTCACTGTTTGGACAGCACAATTCTGTGCTATTTTGTTTAAAGGGGGTGATGCCTATTATAATTAACATGGGGTGTCTGTGTCACCTAGAAGACCTCTGTAGTAAGGCTAGTGTAAAAGCACTATGATCACCAGCTGAAGAACTCCTATCAGATGTGCATTGTCATTTCAGTTCAAATGCAGGAAGACAACAAGATTATTAGGCATGCACTTACTAGATGGCTGAATCTTGAGAAGGTCATTAGCAGAACTGTGGGCGTACAGCCAACCCTAAATTAATACCTTTGTCTCTAGAGCCATGACCTGCTAAAATTAACTTAATTTCTGACCTTCTGCAGAGTCAAGAATTGCTTATGATTCTCATGTTTATCATGTATTCACTGGAACCTTTACTTGACTTCAACATTCAATTTTAAAGCCAAGAAGGTCAGCTATTGACACTGTATAGCACTGTTCATAAACTCCTGCAGCAGTATGCTGGCAGGCTTCTGAGACCTGCAGCTGCCATCTAACTTATCAAACACAGTGATGTTTCCATGCTGACTGACAGCTCTATTCTTACAAATGGTGAGTTGCATACTGGCTATGAGGTCAGGCAGTATAGGAATAGCTATGAAGAGGACATTGCTGGGACCATGATAGAACTGAACTTTTAAAAAAAAGTTACAGATTTTTTGGCTTTGTGCTGCAAAAAATGCTTAGTAAGTTTCCCATTAAGGACCATTTAATGAAAGATGTGTCATGTCTTACTAATCCTGACAAAAGATTGGATATATGTTCTGGACTTGTCAGTAATGTTGGTTTCCATCTGGGTGTCAATGGAAATGATCCTGAGGCTAAACAATTAATTGATGAGTTTACCCAGTATCAGACTGAGGGCACAGGGAACTTCATAGGTCCAATAGACGGCCTCACTCATGTGTGTCCAAGTACTGGCCACAGCTTTTGAAGGACATTTGTGGTGATGTAAAACTGCGACTTTTTTCAAGCAGTTGACGATGACTTTACTTTGCTTGCCACATTCAAATGCAGAAGCTGAAAGAGCATTAAGCATGGTGTGGAAAGTAAAGACTGAATTGCTTCAGTATAAAAAATTGATGTCTTTATTAGCAATTAAAATGAGTGAAGAACTGAACTGCTGTGATGTCAAGAAGCCAAAGCATGTCTAAGATGCTGCTAAGAAAGCATGCAATAAGTGCATGTCTAAAGTATGATAGGTATATATCGCCCTACTATTTAATTTGTTCTTGCACTTATTGCAAACCACATGCAAATGGAAAATTTGTTACTGTGTGAAATATCTGTTTCAAATTTTTTTGAGCCATGTAAATGTTGTAGGAAGTGGTATTAATAAGCAATTGATTTTAGTTTGATTCTGTATTGAAGTGCTGTTTCATATTTAATATATTTGTAGTGTGAATCCACTAGTGAAAGCAATGAATACCAGGTCCAATGAAGGCAAGGTAACCACAGGTATGCAGGAAAAATGGGTTTAATAAATATTGAAAACAACAAATAAGATTAAGCACTTTTGTCTGACAACAAACACAGATTTCTTCATTAGCAGTACTACATCTGCAAAGAACTCTTTAAATTTCCCACCCACAATGTCACATGAGCATTCCTCTCCAATTAAATCCAAAGTCCAATAAAAGATGCAATTAAAAAGTAAAAAAAAAAAAAAAAAACAGTTTGTTTATATTTTATGATGCTGCTATCCATTCTGGTGTGTTTCAATGTATAAAAGCATCTAAATGAAATACCCCGCCTGCTTGTCTTCTATGTCAGAGAGGGACGAGTGACAGCACCTAATAGCTTGTTGCAGTATTCTAGCAACCACCGGGAGCATCAAAAAAGAGGAATCATTAAAGGGCAATTTGTTAGATTGGCTAGAATGGTGTTGGAGGATAGTTTGTTTAAAGATGAGGGTCTCAAGCTAGTGGGTATGTTGCGGCATGTGGACATTCTTCAGTCTTAATTAACAATGTGAATTCTAATGTTGCACATAAAAGAAAAGGAGAGATTTTTCCCTTGTTAAAATCCTCATATATTAGTGTATATGAGTTGTTTGTTGGTAGCCCATACAACAGGAAAGACCACACTTTATCTTTTATTACCGAGTTCACTCGAGTCCAGTTACATCAGGGAGGTGTTGTGCAAAAACTGGTGTATATTTTCTTTTTTTAACGGAGTGGTTGACAAAGTGGGGGCAAAACCCTTAGTGGTGTACCAGAAGAGTAGATCTTTTAAGAATATGTTGGAAATGGAGAGTCACATTAATGGATTTGTCCTCAGTTAAAACATGGTACAGTTAAATGTGAGTTCTGCCCCCATTGTAAGTTTATCTTTGTGGCTGACTTTGTGAAAATTAAACATTTTGTCATTAAACTGGATTTTCATTATAATCATAACATCAAATGTGTAGTTTATCTGGCTAAATGTCAAAAATGTAATGGATTTCATGCGGGGGAAACCCAAAGGAAGTCAAAAGAACATATTTATGAGTATCCTTTGGATATCAGAAAACAAAATACCAAAAATGCTTAGTTCAAGCACATTTCAAAGCATTCTGAGCAGCATTTTTTATTTTTTGGGTTGGAACAAGTTTTGAGCACTCCTAGGGGTATACTGTGGGAGGATTTTTTAGAAAAACGAGAATTACAGTCAGCTCAAGTTATTTGAGACTTAAGTCCTATTGTGTTTAACACTTATTTAAATTTCATTTTTGTTTTTTTTTTTACTTTTTAATCCATATTTCCATTTTTGATGGCAGCTTTTATTGGACTTTAGATTTAATTGGAGGGAAATGCTCATGTGACTTTGTGGGTGGAAGATTTAACGAGTGTTTTGTAGACGTAATACTAATTCTGAAAAAGTCTGTGTATGTTGTCAGACAAAAGCACTTAATCCTGTTTGTTTTTTTCATGATTTATTAAACCTATTTTCTTGCATACCTGCGTCTACCTTGCCTTCATTGGACCTGGTATTCATTGCTTTTATTTGTAATGCGGTTATAGTGTTTTTGAAGATTATAAAATAAAAGTTTTAGATTTGAATCTCAAGTATTTTTTTTTTTAATTTTACATATATACAGTATTCTCTTTTGGCTGATATAAACTTCAACTTAATGCTTCTAGTAGAAACCCAAGTTCAGCCTGGAACATTTTTGCATAGTACCAAAAAAGGGTATTCCATATTTTGACTGTTTGTCACATGTTGCTAGGGTCTGTGTTCCAGATTCACCTCTTAAGAGGTTAAGACCCATGTTAAGAGGTAATTTGCATATATCCCATGGTCTTCCACTACAGGAGGTTTAATATATTACACAGTGGAGACTTTTGCTTGGCTGGGTCTTTCTTGTAGTTTTTTTCCTGAATAGTTTTCTTTTCAAATGTTAACTTACTTTTTTAAATGTTCTGATATTGATATTTAGCAAGTTGGCAGAGAACATCTGAGTTAAGCAGCCATTTCTTTAGAGCTTGGTCACACCCTCTACAGCTCAGCTTGAGACAAAATTAACTCTTCTGCTGCTTCCTGCCTATTAACCCCATTTTCCTTGGAAAATACCAAAAGGATACAAATTTGAATGGCACAAAGTAGATCACACCTTAACATGACACAACAAAGAAAGCTATCCCTACTTCTCATAATGTATAAAAGTGTAACTGTTACCCCTGTTATTTAAATGAGAAGACACTGCATATCTTACAGCAATATGGATAAAGCACAATATATCTGTTAGTGCCTGAAAATAAAACACTAGATTTATATTTTATTGTATCACCCCATTAGTGTAAAAGTACTTCACCCCCTCTCTCAAGTCCAGATGTGCACATTTTCTTTTTGTTTTATAGAGGTGATCCCCGGGATTCACGAAGCTTGCACCAGGTGTAGGCATAATGTTGGCGTTCCAACACCAAATATGGCCAGCGAGCGATCCAGGTACGAGTTGTTTCCACGTGCACTACCTGCGTACACTACACCAGCACAGCTCCTGGCACCTGTATGCTAATTACCCCATTTGCAGCAGGGTTAAGCGATCCAGGAAGTGGTGCAGGCATAGTGTAAGCATGCAGAAATGTAAACCTTAAAAAAACAGTTTGCATTTTTGCAAACATAAAATCAAAGCCATGACAGCTGGCCAAACACATGTATTATATTGTTAATATATGTCAATGGCTAAATATATAGCCATTGGCATAAAAAATGTACAAAATATAAAAACAACATTTCATTTTTTTTTTCCGCATTATCACAAAGTTTAAGCATAGGGCAGTGGCGTGCAAATGGGATCGCAGGGAAAATAGAAAAATATAGAATAAAACTGCAATGTGACACATATCATGATTTCCCCATAATAGTCAATGGCAGGCATGTTACACCACACCGTGGAGCAAGGGTTGCTAAGGGGCTGTGTCAGTGTTATTTGCGGTATCTAGAAATTAGTATGCAATCTCATGCAAATGAGAGGAGTTATAGTGAATCACAGATTCCCCGCTGGTGTAAGGATGCACCTGACAGCGTAGCATTATAACACCGAGGTGTGCCCATGAGATAAAGATGACATCAAGAAAGGGGTGTGTCACCTTTGCTGTAAGCACATTGGAGCATTGCTAATCTGGTTTGCCAGTAACTAAGCAAAGCTGCAGGAAAGGAGTGTGTTGAACTGGCTTTAACTTTGCTTAGCAGAGAGCACACAAGGTAACCAAGTATGCATGTGAACGTAGATGAAAACGTGCTTAAACCTGGTAAATGGGTTTGTGCGGTGCACACTGAAGCTAAAACAGGAAGGATATAGGAAAAAAATAAGGAAATGCTGCAGCAGGGAAATTGGAGTACAAATGACAAATTTACACCTAGGAACCTACAGTGGGCCATTGACAACAGCTAACAAGGCTGCAAGCAGCTAGCTGCAGAACAGGAAAGGGGAGGGGCTGTACTGCAAAGAAAACAATAAAGTGTCACAGCAGAACAAAGCAGAATTGCATTATATCAGCTACAAAACACATTTTGCAAGACATGACTGGGTAGGGAACGTACAAAACAAGACAGTTGGCAGGTGGCTGCATGCCTGACAATGGGAGGGGATCCAGGTTTAAAAGTGAATTAAAGAGCAACAGATTAATCAAGGCAGGCAAGCATAACTCCAGACTACAGGCCCCACACTTGCAGTACTCACTGTAAAACCCATAATTAAGATACCATGCAGCTGGAATTGCTCATATATAGCCAATGACATCAGCAGCATTTATAGCACAATAGTATAAAGTGTGAAAGCACCTCACACACACTTGTGTATTCCCATACACTATGCACCATTAGTGTATACATACGGGGAACTTTTAATATGTACATGTTAGGGGCTGCCATAGCTTTGCTCCATCAGCATGTGTTGGAGACTGAAGGTGGTGTGGAGGATGATGCTGACAACCACCTCAGGCACCAGAGGAGGAGAAGAGTGTTCAGACCCAGAGTAACCTAACAGGGCTACATGATATGGAGATAGTAAAGCGTTACAGGATGGACAGGAACACCCTACAGCAACTTGTGGAGCTGTACCAGCCATGCCTCAGAGCCAGAACAAACAGAGGGGAACAAATCCCAGTGGATACGAAGGTATGTGTAAGCCTGAGAATACTAGCCACGGGTACCTTTCAAAGGCCAACTGGGGATATCATGGGGATCTCACAGGCATCAACATCCAGGGTACTTCACCATTTCCTGGATGCCATGTTAGCACATGCCAATGAGCACACATATTTCTCCTGAAAGCAGGAGGATTTGGCCAGCAATATGCGTCTCTTCCACCATGTGGCAGAATACCTGGAGGTACTGGGTGCAATAGACTGCACGCACATACACATCAACTCACCACCCGGTGAGCAGAGTAGGCGCTACATAAACCGCAAGGGATACCCCTCCATCAACTGCCAGGTTGTGTGTAATGCCCAGGGTATTATCATGGATGTTTGTGCTGGCAGCCCTGGAAGCTATCACGACTCCCACATCTGGCATGCCTCACAGCTGTATCATGTATTTGCCAGGGGGGACATCTCATATGGCCACCTGGTGGGGGATGCTGGCTATGCACTGGAACCGTGGATAATGACTCCCATCAGAAATGCACACACACCCATGCAAGAATGCCATAATGAGGCACACACACAAACCAGAATAATCATAGAGAGTGTGTTGGGATGCTTAAATCATGGTTCCGTTGCTTGGACATATCTGGTGGAGCCTTGCAGTACTCTCCAGGCACATGTGCCCACATCTTCATAGTATGTGCCATGCTACACAATATGATCCTGCAGAAACAGCTGCAGCAGGGACAGAATGGTGAAGGCCCTCACAGCCCACCACCATTGCCAAGGGCCCTACAGGCACAGAGGTTCCCAGACCACGAACACCCTCAGCCATCCCCAGTAGGCAGACAGAGGAGTGCCCAGTATGTCCATTCCTTGGCAAGGAGGGAACGTATAGCACACACACTGACAGTGTAGGCACTAGGGAATGACACCTTTCTCCACCTGCACACACAGTAAAAATGGATGGCACACACACAAGACTACCTGTAAATTGTCATGTATAGGCAGTCTACTGTGTGCATCCAACATAGGCAGCCCTCAACTATTGCACACACAACTGCTAATGGCACAAGGTAAGATAACACCTGAACAGTAAATTAAGCTATCAGCATGTGCCGATACTGTATGTATAGGTTCATAGGTTCATAGGTAAGTACTTGGCTAACTGCCCAAGGGCATTCATAAGCCTAGCCAAAATGTGTCAGCTTTTGCCACCCCATTGATTAATTAACTGTTTCTCTGTGGAGCAGAGCCAATGGCGGGATCCCTGGGCTGTATCTACTATTCCACATCCATTCTTCAAGGTTTCACTTGAAGAGTGTTAGTGAGGGGCTCTTTATAATGTAAGTAGGGATGTTGTTTCAAAGCATGGGGAGTTTCTGTCACAGGAATCTGTCCTTCCAGCATGTTCTAGTTTTTTGCTGTGGCAAGGTTTAGCTCACTACAGCGTGTGGCTCACTGTGACATGGATTCCTATAGGTGGAGTGTATCCATTAAGCCTGAGTTGGACATGGCTTTGCAGGCCAGCAGAAATCATCTCTGAGTAAACGAGATGTCACTGAGCAAAGCAGGAGTTTATTCAGTCTGGCTGCATAGGACATATGTTTGAGGTCAGTAATCCTCTTGGCAAGGTACGTTTATGGTCCTTCCAGTTGTTGGAAGTGTCTTCTGAGGTGCATCCCAAATTGGTTATCATACTCTATGATGGGACTGATGAGTGATGAGTAAAGGGGCACTATAGCCTCAGTATGTCTAGATGCAAACCCTTCAGTAATCAGATGGCCTACATAGAAGGATGTCCTAGCTACTTTGGAGATATGATTATCAAAGGAGAGATCACTATCTACCTTATTCCCCAGATCCCCTATTACCTCGTCTGTATTAAGGTGGCTGCCACTTATGTGTTAATATGTGGGTGTTTAGTTTTCCCAGATGGAATGACCATGCAGTTTGTGGCACTTAGCTTGAGGCCATGACTTTGACACCCTGTGTCAGTCTCATTGAGGCCCTCTGAAGGATGTCTGTGTCAGCTGGAATGTCAATTATGGCTCCCAGTTTGCAGTCATTGCCAAACATAGTCTGCCGTAGTCCACCTGTGTTTGCCTGTACCTCTGAAAAGTATAAGCCAAACAGTAGGGGTCCCAGGACTGAGTCCTGTGGGACACCAGTTGTGACTGGTTAAGAGTTGGACCTGGAGGCTGCTAGTCTTACCATGTGTTTCTGTGTGTAAGCCTGCTAGCAGCCCATCCTGTAATGTATGGGTTTATGTACAGACTGGTGGGTTTATCAATAATACCTGAGGTGGGAATGGTGTCAAAAGCCTTGGCAAGGTCCAGGTAGTATGTGTGAACCACCTCTCCCCTCATCTAATGCCTTGGTGATTGTCTGTAAGATGTCAAACAGGTTCAGTAGGCATGATCTGCACTCAACCAAGCTGACCTGGGTTGGGTCAAGTGTTTGGAGGTTACCAATGTCTTTTGTAATGAGTGCCATGAGGATGCACTCCATAGCTTTGCAGACCAGGCTAGTCAGGCTTATGGGGTGGTAGTTACCATGGTCAGTTGTGTTTCTACCTTGGTGGAGTGGAATAACCAATGTTATGCACCATTGTATGGGCATGTAGCCTGTGTAGAGGCTGAGGTTGAAAAGCTTAATTAGGTGGGGGTTAGTTCATCTTATAGTGTTTGCATGACGCAGTCTGGGACACCATCTGCCTCCACTGATGCTGTGTTTTGCCATTTGAGAGGGCTATTTCCACCTGTGTGTCTCTGATGTGTGGGATACTGTACTTTTTGGGTATTGTTGTGGGCTCTTTAGCGGGTGAAGTTTGCACTGAATGTATCCGCAAGGATGTTGGCGATATCAGTAGGGTCAGTATATTTGTGCTATATTGCACCAGCAGAGCGCAAATCTGTGTGTTACCACTTAGATCCTTGACATAGCCAAAGAAGGCTTTGTGGTTATCTTTTGAATCCTTGCCTATTTTTCTGTTGAAGTTAGCTTTGGATGATTTCATGAGGGACCTAAGTTTCTTACTAATACTGGTTACGGATGTCTGTCCTTCTTGGGAGTTGCTGTTTTTCTGGACTACTGTCCTACTTCTGTTTTATAGCCAGTTTATTGCAGGGGTCCACCAGACTGGTGTCCTTGTCTTGGAGGAGCGAGTCTTGTTTATCAGTGATGGCATGATCCATACATCCTTGTAGGTGCTTATAGAGTGCATTTGTAAATCTTTCTGTATCTTGAGCAGTGTTTTCCCTTAGCCTGGGGGCTGTGAAACCTCCCACCTCTGTCTTTAGTAGTGTGAAGTTAGCTGTAGGAAAGGTTTTCACTGCGGTTTCCTTGGGTGGGGGAGGTGGTTGGGTGTGGAAATCATCACTGAATAGTTCATGGTCAGATCTAACCAGTGACTGGTTCACCTCTGCTGTGGTGCACCTGTCGCCCATGATGGTGATTACCACTTCTAGTATGTTTCCACTTCTGGTTAGGGAAATTACCATCTGATACATGGCATTTGAGGTGATAAATTCCAGGAAGCACTGGGCCTGGAAGTGAGTACTCGAGTAAGTTTCCCAGTTAATTGTAGGGTAGTTGAACTCAACCAATACCAGGGTGTTTGGTAGGACTGTCATGTTTTCCACTGTCTCCAGGTAGGTGGAGTGGTGGTCCTAGGTCATGGAGGGTGATCTGTAGCAGGTTACAGTTTGCATTGCAGTTGTGGCTGATGTTAGCTGCACATGGATGATCTCAGAGGTATCATGCTGCCCCACTAACCTGGAGGTGTAGGTATCCCTGATGAATATGGATACATCCCCTCCATGTCAGTGTCAGTCCGTGTTCTGTGGCTGAAATGTGTGGTTTGGGTTGTAGTCTGGTAGTGCTGGTGTGCTCTCAGGTGCCTTGAAACAGGTTTCAGTTACTGCACAGATGTTGACGTTGTCCATACTGAGGAGTACTGTGAGTGCGTGCATTTTGTGATTACAACTCCTGGCATTGAGTAGCATAACTCTCATTGATTTTGCTATTGTGTTGTTTACGGAGGTGGGATTCACCTTTGAGCCTTGCCTAAAAAAGGCACCATGGGGGCGCCAAGAGCTTTGGCCAGTATTCAAAAGCCTAAGGCTGACACATGCAAGCCGGTATGGTATTATTGCATGCATGTTTCCCATCTGTGCTTGTTTCTCATCTTTCCTGTAGGTAACCTACTGGTAAGCAATAGAAAGCCTTAAACTGAAACAAGTCTTCTAGCTACCAATATAGGCTTTTGGAGTGATAAAGTATCAGTGTTCTGTACTTTCTTACTGTACTTAACTGTTTTCTGACTACATAGTGATTTCTCACTCTATATTGTGATTTGAAAGCTCTGTTTATTCACATATTATTTCTGTGATGGCCTGCACTTTAAAGGTTCACAGATTGGTAGTAAGCTATCTGCCCAAGATCATTTAGAAGCATAGCTACAGTGTGTTGGTTTTCTCCACACAATTGATGAAGTAACTGAGCCTCTGTCAAGCATAGCCAATGAAGTGATTCCAGGCAGAGTTGCCAGAAACTGTTGAAGACTGGGGTGGAAGAGGGTGATAGGGGCACTTAGTGATCTAAAAGGGCATGTTAACATGAAAATTCAACACCATTCAATTTCCCCAACAGGTCTTGCAGCTATAAAACTGAAGGGGTTCCCCCTCTCCCTGGCTGTATGGTTCTGGGACACATGACACAGGGGTGTATATTCTGTTACCCATTCACACATTAAGGTTTCTCTTGAAGTGTGTCAGTGAGTAGCTATGCCTAATATAGTTAGGAATTTAATTTATAGTCTCTCATTTCATTTGTTATGTTTATATTTCAAGAGTAAGTGAAGCTCAGTGGGTTTGGGAGCCTCCACCCTTTGCTTAGCCTAGCTTACACATATAAATCATCTAAATAGGAAATAGGCAGAAGCAACGTTAATGTCAATAGTGTAATGGTTACAGCATTCACATAGTAACTGTACATTTGTGGTTCAAATCCCAATAAAGTCAGAGATGTTTTTCATGTTAAAAAGTATACCTTAACCACAGCTTGCATATTTAGGTAGTAATCTTTAGTATAATAAACATTTGAAACACCCCATATAAACCCATGTGTGCTGGAGAGTAAAGTCAACAGAGATTGCAATGTTATGTAAGCACATAGTGAGATGTTACTTCACTGAGATATATATAACCTGAGTAGTTAGCAGATGTGGCCATGTTACCGCGCACAGGTTATACATTTTTAAATTTCTTTTAACTGTGTTTAACTTCTGATTTAGTGTCGCACAAACACTTGTAAACATGCTTACAACTGCTTAAATGAGCCTTATTCTGGAGTAAAAAACATTTTTAAAGCATCGCAGGTCTTGAATCCTGGACCATGCACACCATAGTCATGGGACTTACCACTAAGCTATCCGAGCTGTATACATGTGTCATGGTTTTTAGACTACACCATTTACTATAGGCATTCCACAGTACTGACCACAAATGGGACAGTCACTTTGAGTACATATGTACAGTACATTGTAATGTACTGTAGTTTGTGAATCAACATATACAAGTCTACATATGTATAACTGTTGAAAATGAATACTAAATCTATATGTCAGTGATGTCTGCACATAGATATAAATATATATATACAGTTACATCTATAGCCATATATATAAACTATGAACACACTTCGTGACACAGAAGCAATCCAAAGGAATTGAAGTGTGCAAAAAACACATGCAGCTCTGGTATTATAACTATTAATATTAACTTAATTCACCATAGAAGGGATGGTTGTTGTGTATGTGGAGTTTGGGGTGGGGGAGGAATGATGGGTAATGAAATTATGCATCAAGGAGAGCCTGGGTTAGATGTTCAATAAGTGAACTGGAGGTGTATACATGGAGTATGGAGACAATAAAAAAGGACACAAAACAAGAACCATTCTCATCCCTAGTACACCCTGTCAGGTCACATTGCAACACTTAATTCCACAAACATATGAACATTAACATGTATCATACATATGCACACCAACTGACTGTCACATTTGCTTTCAGTAGTGAGGAATGCCCATAGTAAAATGTATATTCTAAACACCCTAACATTTGTACATATCTCAGATGGCTTAGTGGTAAGATAAGTGACAGTGGTATTCATGGTCCCGGGTTCAAGACCTACAAGGGCTGTTAATTTATTTTGAGGGCAAGAATAAGGGCTGTTGGATGCAGGTTGGTTAAGGGACTTTTAAGCAGTTGTAAACAGTTTTGTGTGGGTTTGCGCGGTGGTAACCAGCGCTTAAACACTGTTAAACGGATAAGCGCTTCACAGGTGTAACCTTTGCTTACCGTCACGCAGACCTTGGGCAAACTTGCTTACAACTGCTTAAATGTGCATTAATCACACTTTCCCTACCAGTGCCTGCTCTGAGAGGTAAAATAATAACCACTTCCAGGATTAGAACCCGCAACCATCCTCAGAGTAACCTACCACTAAGCTACCTGAGATGTACCTATGCCAGTTGTGTATTCAGACAGGTTAAACAAAAGGGAGGATTGTGTGGAAATAGGACAAACCACCATGTACCCAATGAAAGGTGTATGCTATACACACACACACACACACACATATATATATATATATATATATATATATATATATATATATATATATATATATTTATACACATGGGTCTACTTTACATACCCGAAACGTTATTCACCGACACTCCGTTGACCGACACCTAAAGACCAACAGTACGAGATACCAAAACTGTTACACGCCAATGATCGTAATCCCGACAATCGCACTTAACAGCAAATCATGTAATACTCAGCATTACTGTATAAGTGTACGATACATCTACAGGGAAGTAGCCTACCATGATCAGTATTTGTGAGCAGTATCACAGTATTGGTGATGTATTTGAGGAGGTTTCACAAATACTGATCATGGTAGGCTACTTCCCTGTAGATGTATGGTACACTTATACGGCGTGTTACAGTTTCGGTATCTCGTACTGTCGGTCTTTAGGTGTCAGTCAACGGAGTGTCGGTGAATAATGTTTCGGGTATGTAAAGTAGACCCATATACACATATATATTATATATACAGATGTACATATATATATATATATATATATATATATATATATATATATATATATATATATATATATATATATATATATATATATATATATATATATATATATATATATATATATAGAGAGAGAGAGATACATAGATACATGTCAATATATAGAGATATACATATATGTAGATATACAGATAGGTTAAAAACATCTACACATCTATGAAGGTACATATAAACATATGTAATAATATATATTATATATATATATATATATATATATATATATATTATATATCTATATCTATGTACATATATATATATATATATATATATATATATATATATATATATGTATAGATATATACATACATACATGTGTGTATACAGCATCTGAAGTGTTCAAATCTAAGTATAACATGGACCATAGCAATCACACATTCTGCACCCCCAAACAATATGAACATAACATATGAAGAATATATGCCAATACACTATTACAAATATGTTCTATGGACATAAGTCAAATAGGATTAGTCACCAACACAACTACAATGACTGCAAATATCCATGACAGAAATACACAGACATCCATCATTTAGCAAAGCTTTATTACATTCCGATGTATTGCCAAAAGGATTCAAGGACTAACATTACCTCCATGCTCTACAGAAAGCATTTAACAGTGCCTTAATGAATCAGCCTGCAAATACCATAGTATTAGTCCACTAAGGGATAGGTGTTCACATAGGAAAAGAACCCCCACACACATATAGAATATGTATAAAAGCAGTTCCTACACACCTGCATTTGCTATGTACACCCACCAACATCTCCCCCACACCCAAACTAATTACAACAATACATACTGTAATACCATAACCAATTATTCACCTACTGTACGACATCTGCTGAAACCTTGATATACCTGGACAAAGCCACACTAACATGGCCCTATGTGAAATAGTTGCTGCTATACAATGGAACAGCTGCTGATGTTATAGAGTTTGTTTGAACAACTCCTGTTTCAGAGGGTTGAAATGTAATTACACCAGGAAGTATTACCAATTACTGATTATAAGCACAGTATGATACACATTTACACCAAACTAAAGATGTCTGGTGAGCACACTGTAAACCCCCTAACATTATATGCATAGCCATATGGTCTTGAGCTGGTCAAACATCCTGGCCAGACTGAAACATATGCAGAAGTATTAGGTACAGACAAACCCTGCACAAGTAGCAATATTTAGAAATATAACAGCAGTACTCACATTTAGACCAATTCTTCTAGACATTACACACAATATATTTGCATTTGTCTCCATACAGTTGTTGCAATATATTTCAGACAACACTTCCAGGCTGTCTTTCTCACAAGTAAGGCAAAGGGACAACGCCCAAGTGGAGTTCTCAATTATACTCCACTGTTGCCATGGTATTGGCTAATGGAGTAGCTGCACAGCTGATGTGCATGTTATTAACTACTTTGGAACACCAATTGGTGATCAGGATAGCACATGTTACTGATCTCTAACTATAAAAGGGTGGCTTGTCACACATTCACACCATCTGTATATACCTGCAGAACAGTACAAAATACCCAAGAGAAGATTGAAGTACAAACCGAAAAATATTAAAATACCAGTCAGTAACACCTACAATTACCAAGAAGGTATGTATAACTTTTAATATATCTGTGTATGTAGTACCTGTTCTGTAATAATTACAGTGTAATCAATGCATATAGTGGAAATAGCTATCTTGTAGTGATGCATTGTTGAGCAGTAGTAATGCCTGTAGTATTCTATGTGTGCACTGCTGTAGGTCACAAGGCAAACTCCTCATACACCCCAAGGGATGATATATATGGGCTTGGAATTAACCAATTCTTTTCCAACCACTGTCAGTGTCAGGGTGGGTCAAACAAGTATGTGCTATAACAGGGGATAGTATATGTTGATATATTGTAACAGTAGACATATGCATGGGTGTATTAGTGAGATGAACATGTCAGAGGTGGGCTTACTGTGCAAATATGATTTGCATTGTGGGATACTGTGCCAATAACTGTGTAATGTACAGTATTCTAGGCAGATCTGTATTCCATTTTACATAGCATTTGTGTTATGGTATGCAAACATGAGTTATGTCTATTGGCAATTACAATACTCAATAACAGGATACATATGAATAGTATTCATCTGACAGTTTAGCAGCGTGATAGCAAAGACAATTAGAAGAGCTAGGTAACTATCCATGCACATAACACATGTAATATCCAACTCTCTAGTATCATTTGCAAGCAATAACAGCTGTGCATGTGTACATGTTATGCAAATGTGTAGTGACCCTTGTTACGGGGCTGGGCCAAATGGCTATGTGCACACCTACATAGAGTGGATATTGAGAGTAGAGACACACTGGTTAAGCTTTCAGGTTTGTGTAGCCTAACCTCTCATTGCCAACCTAACAGCTGCTTGCAAATACTGTATGTAAGGTTGTGCACAGTGCTGGTAATGAAACAAGTTGCATATCATCTTTAATTCCAATGTAATATCTGCAGTAGGAGTGCAAGATGTAGGAGACTGCTGCCTATGTGTAATAGCTGCTTCATAGGTGACGGCTTACACTATCTGATTATATCCTGGTCATGTTAGTGGCAGCAGAGTCTATTGATACTTGACTCAGTTTGGGGAGTGGGTGTCCATGCCCAACAGAGCTCATGGTTCTGGTGGATATGTGAGTATATACCCAGAAACGGATACAGATCTGTTGACACTTGCATCATCTGTAATCACCTATCAGGATGTGATGTACTCCTCAGATGACAGTTGCTGCTAAAGTTAGCTACTATGTTTCTGTAATAGCCAGTGTTGTCATGTCCATAACACAAATATTTACTTGTGAGCATCAACGTCTAAAACATCTTCATAAGCAATAAGTAAACTAAATACAGTACTTGATACTTGTAGTGCTGAATGCTCATACAGGCATGTCCACTAGTCCGCTATTGGTGTTTACTAATGTCAGCTTTGTGTATGTGGCCATCCTGGGGGAATGTAATCTCTATGCCATGTACACTGCCAAACCCACCTAACATCACACCCTACACATTGTCTGGGATGCAGCTGGAGAGGTAAGCTGGAAGGCAGTCCAGTCTACAGGCATGTCTGTACTGGACAGTCATGAGGTGTAGGTTAACACATGCATCGTATCACCACACTCAACACATACTTTACCAGAACACAGTAAGGACACCCACACACACCACCAGAAATCACACACATTCACAGAGGCTTCTAAGTATCTGGCCAAGCAAGAGACCTCCCAAGCTGGAATAGACAGACAACAAAGTACACAAACTGTATGACATAGTTTGCCAAATTGTGCCACTCCTCAGAACACGTGGCCAGAAACATGCCCAACAGTACTCATTTGTGAATGCAAACTCTAGCACTATGTACCCATCAAGCTATATGAGGGCAAACATACTGTCAGCTGCCTGTCTGCCATGATTAGCCACATACCCATACACTCAGACCACCTTTTGAACTTTACACATGGCTCTGGCATATTCCATGTTGTGCAGGACCTGTGATGCAGTAACCTGGACTGCATGGAAACACACATGTAGGAACTGTCAGGTCTTGTAGCCCATGCATGTATGTCCCAAGGCCTGGGTAGCATTCTGCCATTGGCCAGAATGATACTGCAGTACAGGGACAAAAGGATTGTATTCCACAATTGTCTAATGTACTGGTGTAATTCAAAGTGTACCAGTATCTCTCTGCCTGGGATAACATGGTTGACAGACCATGATGCTTTGCCAGACAGGACCTGCACCTGTCACCCCTGGGAATCTGGATACTGGCTACGGCACATGCTTCCCGTATAGTGCCTTCATCATGCAAGGTTCAAGTGAAAGTCCACTGCTGTAACAGGGACAGCCAAGCAATAAACTGCAGGTCTTGCTACTCAATGATACATTTCAGAAACTCAATATGGACTCACTTATGTCAATCCTTAACATGGAGAATATATTTGTGCAGTGACTGAGATATGGTCCAACGCCCCGAAGAGCACACCTGCATGACCATGTTATAACACATACCTCACCTCTTGGCCATTATCCTTTATTGGAACACACAGGTCACAGGTGTGTCCATATTCCTGAAGGATATGTACACCCCCACGGTAGTTTCACTTGCATAACCTCAGATGCATTATGCTGAGCAACTGCCTTTGTGCTAAAGTAGAATCCAAATTGCACCTTGCGACAGATCAACCAACATGCCTCAGAATTCCCAACTGTCATATTGTGCTGTAATGGGGAATATCAGGTTTTAGACAGAAAACCATAATAATGGCTACTGTCAACTATCCCATTATGAACTGGGAAGACTCCTCATGTACCAACACCTGCACTCAATGCATGTTGGATTTCATTAACCCCAATGACCTGGATCACCATAGTCACAGAAACAGGGCTAATAGTATGCTACACATAGTCAGCCTCCAAAGCCAATGTTATGCTTCTTAAGAGCAAAATGGTGACCGTCATGGCACCCAGGCAGATGGACAATGCATGTGTAAATGTTGAATCCTACACAAATGCACTTTAAGCACTCACATAAGTGCAGTGATTGGCTATTGAAACAGAACCAAGATTCAACCAAACACAAACAGGAAGGCAAACTGGTGGTACCCTGCCTTAAACTGTACCAGAGAAGGTATAAACAGTTGCAAGAGTGAATACACTTGAGTGGAGGTGATCCTTGGTCAGCCTCAGTAAGATGCAGATACACCATATAAAACCACACAAAGCTACTGTGAAACTTATCAGCCACATATTATGAGGCCAATCACAGAGCATTCTATAGCTGCGTCATGAATCGTAATGGCAACAAGACCTGCCGTGCTTCACAGCACTATGGCATGAGAAGTACTGCACCTACAGAAATAGCACTTGTTCATCCAGATAGGGTCTTGGATAACCTAAACCCATTCTCACCTCCCCCCAACAGGTACACATATTTATATATTCATGTACACTACAGAGTCCCTGTAATAACAACTAGGCAAGTACAAGTTGCACTCTCTAAAGCCATACATACAGCTTGCATGGGACCTGTCAATATCCCAGGGTGTATTTTACACAAATGTCAGAACAATTTGCTCTCCACATACACATCATGTTCAATCATAGCTTCATGTCAGGTTGTGTACACACTAAATGGTGCACAGCAACAGTTATCAAATCCCACAAAGGGGGTGACACCACTGATAATGGGAAATAGCACACTTCTACCCTGCTGAGTCTGGTCTGTAAGGCCATGAACCTTGATCAACTTAGTTGATGTAGTCAGTACCAATGTAGATGACAGTAAGGTTGATTCACACAGCATATCTTGACCTTGCCAGGTCTTAGGACACCATAACCCATACTGTGTTCCAGCTACGCTCAGTAAACTAGGTTTATATTCCTACATCACAGGATTGTTTGGCAACTGGACCTCTGGCAGAACCACCACTACAGAAGGTGTCTGACTAATACATGAACTTCAAACCAGTGCCAGCTACAGTAATACAGGGATCATTCCTGGTACTCCCCCTCTTTGTTAGCTATACCACACAGACTAACACAGAAGGCATCTGCCTATTGAAGTTTGCAAATGGCTATGAACTAGGAGCAATAATCAACTCAATGAGTGCTACAGGCAACATACAGAAGGGCCTTTGTGGGTCAGATGTATGGTGTGTGATGTATGGCCACAATCTCACAGCTAAGTATTGCATTGTCATCCCCTATGTTAAAACCCTGTACCTATGAACTACCACCTAGGCAGTGGTCAACATAATGGAAACTGTGCATGTATGGGATGCAGCTGGACTACTGTCTTTCCTTTGATAGTCACTTCACCACACAGTCAGGTAGTCTTAAGTGGCACCCCTAATCATGACAGGGTGCCATCCATGAATATAGAGATCATTGTTCAGCCATACTCAACACTCAAGTGACCCATAATAGATCACATATTTCCTTTAAGGGCTATTGGCAATGTTCAGATGGCCTACACTGGCCTTCCCAAACCCTAGCTCCACTATGTAGCATGATGCCTATCCTAAATAAAGCCATGTCCAACCCAGAGATGTTGGACATGCTACACTTACACATCCTGATTTCAAATAAACACATACTTCATGGACATCCACCTTTCTAGTACAAGGATCACAACATGCCTGACAGATCCCTGTCCCATACACTTTACATACTCCTGCTATACTATGCATCCCTGTCCAGCAAAGCTGCACATTGCCCCTCTTTGAGACATGGTGTGATGACTGCATGGCAAATATATCAGTAACCCTGTGGATCAGTTCTGTGGCACTGCTTGAACTGGCCACTGAAAGTTACCTGTCTGTTGGCTACAGCTAGGTAACCTTTCAGCTTAGGCTCATAAATGGCCCAGGGCATATACCTACTAGCTCACTATGACAATACATGCTATAGTTGATATCCAGCCCTGCAAATACCATCAAGCTAGCCATTGTCCCATGTGTTTCACATGTACAGCACAGGTAATACATGGCAGGATGCTATACTGCTGTACAGTGCCATGTAGATGTATATGGCAAAATGCATACATGTTAAACTTTCCGTGAGCAAGTCTGCAGGGTCACAGGACATGTTCCGGCTGTGTATGACTATATATGTGACATATACACAGCATTAAGGTCTCTTGAATTAATGTGAACACATCCAGGCATGTGCTCATAGGTAAAGACACCAGTACAGGCAAACAGACATGCCCACATCAAGACAACATCCACATGGAGTATGAGCAATGTCATCACTTGACACACACATATATGGTGATAACATCAAATCACCAGTAAATGTCAAATGTGTGTGAATTAAACATGTCAGTGGTGTTAGTGCCATGCAGATTTGCAAGGACATATTTGTAATCATAATAAATGTGATACACATGTATGTGCAGCTGTACTTCTGTACGTCTCTGTGAGTTACTGTGACCTGTTTCCATCATTATGTCTTCCAGGTATGCCGCGTGCCAGGCTGCCACCATACATCCGCATAGAGGATGAGGTCCTCATTCCATACCTGCTTGATAATCATGAAACACTCTATAGCCATGCGCCACAGGATGCACAGCACTGGGATGCCCAGTGGGAGGAACTCTGCAGGAGGATAAATGATGTTGGTGGCCACAATCGCACCTATCAGCAGGTGTGCCGACACTGCACTGACCTCATTAGATGGGTGAAACAGCATGCAACTGCAATCGCCAGGGAACAAGCTGCAACAGGTGGGGTGGCACACATCCAGCCCCCACTCACACGTACTATGGAGCTACTGGCTAACCTGGGGACACCTGCAGAACCCCATCCACAAGCTTAAGCTGGTATTGTGGAGGTGGGTGTCTCACAACCAATGAGCCAGGAGTTGCCTGGTAAGTCACTACTGCACATATAGCACAACTATATTTAATATAGTTACATGTATTACTGTACAATATTTAACATAACATCATATGCAAGGCATGTATGCACACATGCCACATACTATAGTTTGCTACTCTATGTAAGCACAGATGTGCATACTCCATAGTATAGCCTATTGTACTGTCTTATGTGCTAACATGCAGATTGCACCCTGTAGCTATCACAAAGGTGTGAATAATGATCTTACTGCTATGACACTCCAATTTAGGTACCTCTGGCATTTTGCAGTGAGAGCAGCCTATTGCTGGTGAGAATATTATTATTTATCAGGCTTGATAATGCATAGATCATATTAATTGCATGCTATCTGCCATGTGTCCATTTAACACACGTACACATAATGTATGGTGGTCCTGTTAATATATACAGGTCAGACCTGCAATGCATCACAGTGATTACCCATGTGGAATAATTGAAGATATATGAAACACCTACACTAAACCTTACAAACTGTCATTGCCAGATGTGTGGACAGCTGTAAATACAATGGTGGAGGTGTGGTTCACTGTAGGGACATGTACTACAGATCAGCATTACACATGTGGGGAATACAATACAGAGAGCATATGTGTGCACACAATCTAAATGTTTTGGAGCTGGAATATGACCATCCCACAGGATTCACCCTTGTGGATTATACCCTTGCTATGAATGTCACACAATGTCATGTGCCATCTGACTTGTCCATGACATTTTGTGTGCTGACTGCAACACTGGTTAACTATCCTGCAAAACATGATATCTCACATCCCAAACATACCACCCTTTGTCTGCATAACCCTGTCCTCAGTGGAGCATATGACATCTACGGGTGTATGTCATATGGGACAACACTGACATATTTTTTTAGTTTGGAAGGGTACTGAGGATGATATACCCAAAGTTATGGAATCTTTTAATAGCTCTACTGAATTCCTTAGGTTTACCCATGAATTCAACACAGATGAGATACACTACCATGATGTATGTATAGTAAAAGATACTTGGAATAAAAAATATGTGTCGAGAATTTTTAGGAAGTCCTGTTTTTCCAACTCCTATTTACATTATAACAGTAATCATCCCTCCTTACAGAAGAAGAATATCATTAAAGGACAAATGGTTAGGGTAGCTAGGATGACTTCAAACTATGTAGATTTTATAAATGAACTGGAATATGTATACCAACTATTCTTGGAGAGAGGCTACCCTGACACACTTATAAACTCCATGAAGGAAGAAGTGATAAAGGGATGGGGTACAAAGTTTATACCCCTATTAAGTACTGAACACAACAATGTGAACCAAGGTTCAAAATCAGGTGACATTGTGGTAAACAGTGGGTTCATCCAATAGATGAAACTACCCCTTTTTTAGTTATGACATACAACACAGGTACTACAATTATGAGAAAGGCTATTAACAAAACATGGGATATGTTCAGGAGTATACCTAACAGATTAGAACTGTTTGACAAGCGTTTGATGTACAGTTTTAGAAGGGGTTTCAGTCTCAAAGACATTTTTTGAGAAGTTTAGAAATGAGAATGGTGACCAGATGAACAAAAAGGGAACCTTCCGTTGTGGGAGAAGCTCACAATGTACATTTGTTGCACGCAAGGAGGACTTATTTTTACCTACTATTCCATTTACGCTTAAGGGCAAGGGGCATTATACCTGTTACACCAAAGGGATTGTTTATTTAGCATACTGTAAATCATGTTGTGCATACTATGAGGGACAAATGGAAAGACATCTCCGTCAGAGACTATATGAACATATGTACAATGTTAATAGAAGAAGGGAAACTAACATACTTTATAGACACACTATGTTTTGTATAAATGCTGATTTTAAATTTTGATTTTGGAAATGGTCCCTAAGGACAGTAGAGGGGGCGACTGGGAGAATAAATTGTGTTTTAGGGAACTAATTTGGCAGTTACAGCTGGATGCAACTACTCCCCCTGGGATGAATGACCATATTTCCCTATTACCAGCCTTAAAACTCAGAGCAAACAAAATAAAATAAAATGAAATAATATAGAGTAAAATAAGGAAATAAAACAATGTCTTTACAAAAGTATATGCATATACACACATTTAAAAAAGTATACTTAAATACATTTACTACATAAATCCAGGGTGGGAGGTTGGCATAATGGTTAAGGTGTTCACCTTGCAAACACAAGATCCAGGGTTTGATTCTCAGATGAGGTAAATGGCTAGGCTTAAAATGGCCCACAAAGGCAGTCAGCCTATGACCCTATACTATATATGAGTTTTTAGTTAGTTATTTATACTTCATTTGATCATGTTTATTTACTTATATAAAAAAATATAAAAAGCACAGTATGATAGTGCATTATATTATATTATATTATATTATTTTATTTATTTTATTGTATGTATTATTCTACAGCTATTAGGAATAGGATGAATTATATGGAAGTTCCTGAGAAAATCTTGTTACGTAGAGCAGTTATAGTTGCTATTATTACATTGCTATTATTACATACGTATTCTTGTACCTGCACTATGACTTTAATTAGTATTTTAATCAGTGTAATTAACTAATGGACGAACTAATTGTAATTTAAATTGACCATAAATTAAACAGTTGCATGTGATTTTATTGTTCTGAAGAAGTTTCCAGATGGGAAATGAAAGCGCTAAACCTATTGTTTTATTGTGTTTTAATAAATCGGAATTGACAACAAATTATATGTGGAACTGCCTATATTGTGATCCTGTGCTCAGAGATTTTTTAAATGTATTGTTTTTTTCTTGTTTCCATGGTCCATTGGTTTGGTGTTATAACACTGACATATGAAACAGATGCCCATCACACCCATTGGACAAAACATGTTTACACATGGCCATGGAGCATGGCCAGAGATATGAAGGAACACACACAGTAGACGGGATGTACATGTGTGTACACCTTGTTGTACACTGGCTGGACACAATACAACTATGGCCTTTGTGTAATGGTGATATTGCAGATGTGACACACTAAACATCATACAGGCCTGTACACATCAAACCACCACATAACATGTCTTGAGCATCTTGAGTGTGTCACGACATGAATGCTTTTACCTATACAGTATCCAAATACATACATATGTTGCCCAACATACACATACAACCACATCAGGCCACAGATCCATACATTCACTTTGCTGGTGTCAGACATCACTGTCATGGTTGCTCCTCATATGTGTGTGGTACATAGATGGCATGTGGGACATGGAGTACTGCTAAGTTAGCCATGTCTGGGCATAGTTGCCGGGCATCAGCAATATGGTTGCAGATGTGCAGGGGTGTGATCTGTATACCCTTCAGTGACCTCTGTCACACATTCCACATTAGGGTTTAGTGTGTATACACCTCAGTGACATGGGTCACATTCCACATTAGATATGTATTGTACCTGAACACAGTCATGGCTATGAATTCTGTCTGTAACTCACACTATATAACAATAGTGAAGCCACATGATGCCCTGCAATGGCTATGCACATCAGCTCAATGTGCAGTATGTCACTGTAAATCTGTAGGGCGGACTGACAAAACTGCGTCAGCTGAAGGTCCATGTTAGTATAACACATCCCTGCATTGGGACACCATTACCTCACTCTATATTCGAAAGGACACCATTGTGTTAAACATGTATGCATGTCATTCAACACTTCACCAGAAGACATGTCATACTATATGTGATTGGCAAGGTCATATGCCGCTCATCAGGCTGGTGTACTGTTAACCTGTGCTGGTCTGTGGCACCTTTGCAAAGTAGAAACAGCCATGTCAAATATGTGTGTACAGTGACATGCACATTGTCTGTAGACTCAGCTCAGGGGTAAGCAGAATAATGTTGAGCAGACATGCACTGCTTTGGGGGAGATATGCAAGCTAGGGCTCAGGCAAACATAGTATTCGCTCAACATACCCTTTTGCTCATGTCTTCCTCACACATAGGGGCAGTGGCCAACACAAAGCATCAGTGGCAAATGTACACAGGTCAGCGATGGTCTGTTAAAATGTGAGGTATGTTGCACAAAACATGGTAGTGCATTGCAACGGTGCATAGTGCATGCATTGTGTTGCAGGTTTGGGGCATAACCTACTAACACATATGGTGCAACACAGGGATGTATGCTACCTACTTACTATAATTGTGTAAGGTGCATGCCTTCTGCTATAACACATGCATGCTGTTGTCTGCAACTCAGGGATGTATGAAAACTATCACTATAATTGTCTAAGCTAAATTCCTTCTGCCATATCACATGCATGTTGCATGCTGTTGGGTGCCATATCATGTGTCTGCCTGTGTCTGTCTGTCTGTGTCTGTCTGTGCCTGTCTATGTGTGCCTGTGTCTGTCTGTGTCTGTCTGTGTGTGTGTCTGTCTGTACTGTGATGTATAACTTGTAATGTACAGTTCTTGACTGCCCCTCACATGTGTTGATGTAGGTGCGTTGACCTCCTGCGGTCCACCTGATGTTAGTGTCCCCACAGAATCTAGCAGTGATGAAGAAAGTATGATTGCGGCGCAGGCAGGATTGTCAGGGGCTGAATATGTGCCATTGGTTGCCATTCCACCTGTATCCCCCTCATCCCCGCACACAGTTCTCATGTCTACACATACCCCATCACCAGTGGCCATAGTGGAAGGACAGTTGGCAGGTGTTAGCATGGAACAGGAATGTGTGGAGACTATGGAAATTGTGCCTGCACACCATGATTCCAGCCAACTGACTGGTGATGTCCCACACAGGCATGTGCCCATGGCTGCTCATAGGAGGATGTCTGGCCAACATGCCCCTGCAAGACACAGCGCATCAGCTGGTGTCACCAGACGCATGTTTCAGGTTGTAATGGAGGCACAGGCATGTGTTGAATGGCACAATAGAGAAGGTCTGGGACTTCAGAGTGCTGCTGTCCATTCTTTAACTGACAACATCCAGGCAATTGCAAATGCTCACCATCATCTTGCAGATGTTTTGGATAGATGATTGGGTGACATGGTGGGAGTCCTTGACCATGGCATGTCATTCCTCAAGCATGGAATGTCTGTGCTAGAACATCTGGTGGAAATGAGGCATTGGGCACGTGGATGTAGGCCAGCTACATCACCTGTTGAAGGTCTGCGTGAACATGCTACTTCACATGCCTGCTCCCATAGTGACAGTAGCAGCAACAGTGCAACTGGTACTGTGCTGTCCACACCAGGACACAGCAGGCCACGTGCACGTGGTCCTGGACAGTCCCA
This sequence comes from Protopterus annectens, assembly GCF_019279795.1. Classification (NCBI taxonomy): domain Eukaryota; kingdom Metazoa; phylum Chordata; order Ceratodontiformes; family Protopteridae; genus Protopterus; species Protopterus annectens. The sequence continues at coordinate 268,320,882 of NC_056741.1, read as the reverse complement.
ACAGGGACACAGTTCCAGTGGACATGTGTCATCAGATAGCACCCAATCTGGACCTCTGCCTGGTAGTGGCCATGCAACCCCTGGCAGGTGCAGGTCACGTGGCCATGGCCAGACACCATGAACTGTAAAACCTGCCCTGTACAGTCTGCAGCTGTCAATAATACCCCTGTGTAGGCCAGCCAAATGCCAGACTTGTGTGCATATATACACACACACACACACACACACACACACACACACACACACATACACACACTAGAAACAAATAGGGCACCTCAACACACACACGCATAACATCCACACATGCCCAGTGAGATAAAAGGCCCTAACCCACACACATGATGTCATCCAATGGTGCAGCCTAGGCCTCTGGCAAACATTATCACCCTGTGCATATGATGATGCCTGTGCCGCATCCCTGTCATCCACACCATCAGTGCAGGGACATGCTCATATGGTCTGATGCACAGGGTGAACATACTAGGAAGTCAATTGTAGATTACCATTGCTGAGTAGTGTTGACTGGCAGCAGACATACCATATACTACAGTTTTAGAATGCATTTTGTACTTTTGACAGTATGTATCATGTGTAACAACAGTAACTGCATGTTGATCTTGATGTTCTGCCTTCCTCTTTCAGGTGTAATTGCATGTGCCGGGGAATGTCAGTGTTTGCTGTTAGTGTCCCATATGTAAATGTAGACTACTCACAGGTCTGTATGACAATACCTGCATGCACTTTGTAGCTTCCACATCACAGTTATAATCTCCCAAGTTTCAAACATTTTTACTGATCTAATGATCCAAAAGCATGATAGCTGTGTAGTAAGCTACTGTGGCCAGAGCCATCACAGGTATAGTTACCTGGAGCGGGGTAGAGGTACAAGAGTGGTTTAGCAGATGACAAGGGTAAAGGCCAGTGGAAAATGTGGTTTCTCATTGGGAAGCAGTAATACCCACTCTTGTGACAGGATGCAAAGACACATGCACACCTATGTGCAAAATTATCATTATAGTACTACGCAATTACAAGATGCTCCACAGAGATTACACATGTACAGGTAGTCAGAATGGCCTAAGATCATGGACATCAACAGGGACACTAGATTGCAGTGAGTGTATGTGGGGGGGGGTCAGCAGTAGGCTATGGAACAACAAGCCTCACCCCAGGGCTTACACATTTACAGGCGGTTAGAATGCCCTTCTAAGATTGATGACATCAACAGGGATACTAGATTGCATTGAGTGGATGGGGGAGGGGGTCTTATCATTTCACTATGGTAAATTACAGCCTCACTCCAGGGACCAGACAGCCATACACACTGTGGCATTCACAAAGATATACACCTATGTCACACACATACAGACACTTGACATGTGTGAGATTCAAACCCCTGTCTATGTCTTGCTTTCTACACTTCACTCTGTACAGATGTCTACAACAGTGTACAGGAGAGTGAAAAACATTTGGGATGTATTCCCCACCATACGTGACATATATGGACATACACCCACACCCACATGTGCCAGTACTGTGAATCAAACACCTGCCTATCTCATGATAGGTATTACAGAGTTACAGCACTATCGCATGTGCTACAAAGTGTACTGACTCTATCCTTTGCCAATTGTGCTGATATATGCACAATATATGCACAGGGGAGGTGTTACTGTTACAGGTGTCAAGAGGTTTGCCTTCAGTGTCACCCTTATTGCATTCTACGTTGTGTGTCTTCCCTTTCAATTAACAAAACCATAGCTTAGCAGTTACACAGGTTATTGTAGGAATGGTTGTAACACACCTGTGAGCTGTTCTCAGTAATCATTCATCTGCAAAGTAGCCCAACCACTTAGTAGTTATGTCCAAACATCTGTCCATAACTAAAGTACAGCTTACTGTACTTTGAGCATATCAACATATACACTTGGCAATGTTGAGGCTGCATTGCAACTGCATGATGTACTAAGATAACAGTCACCTTCAAACATCAGACACTGCACACGCATGGAATCATCAATACATGTACACATATGCAGTCTCCATCAGTAAGTGGGCTAGCAGGTCAAGAGGATACATTCCACACCTTCCCCACACCATGTGTGATACCTAGCTGAGCATTACACCATAATGGATGTTGTATCCATTTACTGGTAGGACACACAACCACCTTCACTGAGTAGCTAAGTGTACATTTATGCAAACAGCACATATCAGCAAGACACACACACAGCAATATTCCATGTCATGATCCCACAAACTGTTTGTTGACAATTCCACTGTGAAGCCAGGGCACTGTAATGGTCAACAGTGAGCACATCATATTTGCCACACACACCTCATGATTACTGGAAGAGTGCCAGCAATGTGCTCTGTTTGAGCTAGGCATTACACTTGTTCAAGCATGTGCGAGGTCTGTGGCTTATAAACATCCCACCCCAGCACGTTCTGGCTATTGTAGCAATAAGGGTAATGTCCAGACAGCACACAGCATGCATGGCTTGCAATTGTTGACATGGGGTATATGTAGAAGCTGTGGGTCACACATGGCTGTACATGTTATGGATATATCACCTGTAACTACTCAAGAACATACAGAGCATAGCTGTATTTCCCTGAGTCTGTCAATACAGGCCATGTGTGTAGGTCCTACGATCCTGTTATTTGGGTATGTTTGTAGGTATTGCATTTGGTGGACATGTCTATTGACATACATGCCACATGGATTGTTATATGATATGATAGGTGTCATGGGTGACCAGTAGAGAGGGAGTATTACCTCTGTCGTCATAGCTATCAAAACTTATGTACTGTTAGCATTCAGCAGCTATGGATCTATCTTCCATGCACATGTGTGTAATGAATGTAGCCACCTGTATGTACAAAGGACAACAACAGCTATGGTATTTTCATGTATGTTGTATGAGTGTGGGATGTACATATCCAGGGCAGGTACATCTAGGTCATATCCAACCATGAGGGTGTTGTTTACTGGTGTACAGCAACAGTCAACTGTGTTAATGCTGACAACATCCGAGGGACCCTGGTATAAATACAACTGACCTGGTTACAAACAGTAGTATTATTGCATTTTAAAACACATTATGCAACTGTGTCAGTACATTGGGTGCTTTGCACAGTTGATGTAGGGCTAGGTACAGTCCACCAGTCGAAGGTTATTTGGTGTTGTGCCATATTATTTCATACCACATTTATGGATATGTGTTGGTAGTCTGAGGACATGGTGGTAGATGTATATGAGGATACAACTTAGAATGCAGCTTTTGATAGTGTCACCTGTACCTGACTCATCTGTGATGAATTATGTTGGCGTAGTGGTCTTTACTTGTGAGTAGCCTTTATGAATATGTGGGCACCACCACCTGGTGTGGTCCATACCAGTGTTATGGCCCACATGTCTGGATCTGAGTTATATGATCATAGTGCTATTGTGCGCTACAGAGCCTTCAGCCAGGTGTTCCTCACTGCACAGATGTCAGTATTCCCCATTGTAGGGTCTACATTGAGCAAATGGATTACGAAAGCTACACATCAAGTACTGGTTAGCATAAGAATCCGATGCAATTGTCTTGTAGGTGTCAGGGTGTTACTTCTGTGTTTAGGACATTTGCCTTGGAATGGCACTATATGGGTAAATGTGACCTAGGTATTATCCACACTCCCTTGAATCACGGATGCATGTGATCTGTGACAAAGGCTTGTCTTCTTTCAGTCATGTCATCCTGGAATGACAGACATTGGACAACCTCATAATTACAACAGGACATTGGCTCATTGTTTTGGTCAAGCAGGTGCCACTCGTACCATGACATCACTGTGAGTGGCAGTATTGTGCTTGGTATCAAATGCTACATCTAAGGTGACAGACAGCAGCAGATGTTGTGTAGATGACCAATGTCAGATATACTTAGTGGAGCGGTCCTGCTAATAATGACAATTACTAACACAGCCGGGAGAGGCCATCTTGACACCTTCACCTCAGTACCATTCCATTAGACAATGGAGCTCACATATTACGCTTGCACATGCCACTGTTCCAACTATAATGCCACTGTCCACAACCTGATATCAATGTATGCCTTTCAGGGCAGCAATGTGTGTGACATATGCTGTACTTTGTATCCACCTGTGTGTCCCAGTTAACCAATTGTCTGTCACTTTCACACATGCATGATTGTGTATACTTCACATATATATGACAGTACTTCATGTACATGTATGCATGTGTATCACACAGCACAGACACAGATATATCATTTACGGGCCACATACAGGTACCTGGTAGTAAACCTGTATGACGTGCATACATACTGACAGTTAAGATGTACATAGCTGTGAACCTGTATGTTTACAATAGGAGTCCATTACAACATGTTCTGTACCTCTAAGTGTATGAGCATGCGCACTGTGGCCTTCTGTGGTTAGAATCAGAGTGCATCCCAAACAGCCCTGTGCTACTAAGAATATGAGTGTACCCACTGCCACCTTGTGTAATTAGAGTCAATGCATCCAAACAAGTCCTGTGATTCTATGTGTATGAGCATGACCACTGTAACCCTTTATAGTGATAGTAGTTGTCCATTCCACAGATGGGCATACTCTAGTTCAGGGCTTATTGTGCTACAACTATACCTCTCAGGCCTACCTATGTCTTTTCTGCAGATGATGTTGTGCATACAGGTTGTAATGGACTCCTACTTTAAACACACAGGTTTACAGCTATGCACATCTTAACTGTCAGTATCCCTGTTGATGTCCTCAATCTTAGAAGGGCATTCTGACTACCTCAAAATGTGGAATCTCTGAGACGCGTCTTGTAACTGCGTAGTACTGTAATAATTATGTGTTGATAGGCAAGAGTTCTGATCCCACTGCTGGCAACTGTGTGTATTTGTGTCTGCATCCTGTCATGACAGCAGGTTTCCCAAAGAGAAACCACCTTTGCACTGGTCTTTATCTTTGTCATCTGTTAAACCACCCTTTTTCCCCCTTCCCACTGCAAGTAATCAGTCCTGTGATGTCACCCAGCTCAAAAGCAGAATCAGATTAAGTGTAATTGTATGGGTTCTGTGGCACATACCCCAACTGCATACCACTCTACTAGTCACCTTTACATAGGCAGGACTTGTAAGCACAATACTGGCAAGTGTGTGTGTGTTTGTGTTTGTGTGTGTGTTCCTACCCTGTAGCCAGGCATGCACATGTGTTATGTCTTTTAACATGCTGCACACCATGGTAATCATCTGTGGTGAGTGGAGTCTACAAATTATTACATAGGTAGGAATAGAAAAGAATAGTCAAGAATGACTACTGTTGTGTATGTTATTTTCCTGTGCCACTGTCGGGCAGTGACACAGAAGTGGTCCCGGGGTGTATTTCCATACCCATCATTCCCCCACCCAAACTCCACAATCCCTGGGGTATATTTTTTTAGCCATCATTCCCCACCCCAAACTCCACATATACACAATCATCCCTTTTCTGGTGAACTGATTAAGATTTAAATGTTATAATACAAGAGTTGCCTCTGTTTTGCATACACATCAATTCCTTTGGAACCCTTCTGTATCACAAAGGGTGTTCAGACATGTTTATATATATATATATGGCTATAGCTGTGTCTGTGTATATATATATATATATATATATATATATATATATATATATATATATATATATATATGTGTGTGTGTGTGTGTGTGTATATATACACATCCCATAAGTGCATATATGTATTTAGTATTTATTTATAACAGTTGTACATATGTAGACTTGTCTATGTTGTTTCACAGAGTACAGTACATTCAAGGGTACTGTACATATGTATGCAAAGTGACTGTCCCATTTGTTTTCAGTACTATGGAATACCTGTAGTAAAATGTGTATTAAAAAAACATGCAACATGTATACAACCAAGATGGCTTAGTGGTAGGTCCAGTAACCATGGTGTGCAGGGTTCAAGACCTTCAAGGGTTGTTAATAATGGAATTTAGGACTGAATAAGGCACATTTAAGCAGGTGTAAATGTGTTTTTGTGACAGTAAGCAGTGGGTACACAATTAATAGACATGTACAACTTGCAGTACACTTGAAATGCCCTTCTTTGGTAATCCTGCTGATGTCATTCATTGTGACATGCACCTTTGGGGAAGAAGTACTTCAGTAATGTCTGTGGTGCATACTATAACTGTGCACTGTTATAGTGTAATAAACTAGTTAGGTAGGGGTTCTAATACCAGATATGACAGGTGTGTGTGTGTGACTTGTATCCTCTGTAGTGGTGGTTGTGTGTTACACCTGTGGAGGGGGTTTTGCATATATTTTATGTTGGCCATACTCTATATCACAATGCCAACCATACAGGGATAACAGATGTAAATTAGCTGTGAGGCTGGGGTGCAAAGCCATACCCATACATGTGACATCAAGGCCAGCCAATCACAGTTAACAACCCCACTATTACCCAGAGCACACACTCAACCCATGTGTCATACGCACACACATGCTTAGGCAACAGACAATATGTGGGTAGTACACTGTATATTGGCTACTGATAGTAACTATGCAGTGATAGCAGTGGGCTACAGGGGGCATATCACCATGGACACCTATCCAATATGCATGTACATGCACACAGTGCACCTCCACCATTTTCCCCAATGGACATCTGCACTACCTATGATGCCTTCACATGTGACGCACAACGGACATACCATGCCTGACAACATGCTTACAACTGCTTTACAGTGCCTTAATCACTCTGTATCCATCGGCCCTTGTTCTGCCTAGCAACAAAATAAATAACCTCTGCTAAGCTTGAACCCAGGACCATGCACACCATAGCCAAAGTGATTTACCTCTAAGCCACCTCTGATATGCATAACCCTGCTGTATTCACAAACATATCATCAGGCCCATTCATTCAAAAGTACAGAGTATGTATTCTAACATGCAGATGTATGTGTGTGTGAAAATATATTAATGTCTACACACATACAAATGTATGTAGATATATACATATCTCTATATATAGGGAGAGAGATAGATATACATATATATATATATATATATATATATATATATATATATATATATATATACATATATATATAGAGAGAGAGAGATACATAGATATATATATATATCCACATATGTGTAAGCAGATATTTATATCTATATAGGTATATACAGACATACATCTGTAGATATGGTGGGAACATAGCAGAAACATATATGTCCACATGTACCATGAATGGGGTTGACAAGCACAAACAACATACATCATGCACGAATAGGTATTCCCCCCCCACAGCAAAACATGTCTGACCTGCAATACACTACCAACTGTTGCAGATCCCATAACCAGGACCTTACACAACAAGGCCACAAGATGTTAACAGTACCCCATCTCACCTGTATGATGTCAGGCTGGTATCAGTAACATATCATGCAGTACAGTTAAGCTCATAATGACTGCCATTTTGCAGTCAACTGTTACCTTTGTTAGCCAGAGTCCCGTACTGTTGGCCTGTACTACAGAGGTGTAGAATTCAAACAACAGTGGTCCCAGGACTGAACTCTGAGGCACTCCACCTGTCACTTGTCTGGGGATGGATTTGGAGACAGCTACACCTACAGTTTGGGTTCTTTCAGTAAGACATGTGGCAAACCATCGAGTGGTATAGGGCAGTATAGCCGGATTAGTGTGTTAATCTATGTTTCCAGACTGGTGTATGCTATTGAAGGGATTGGCAAGGTCCACATAGGCGTTGTGGACTGCCTACCCCCTTCAACAGCTATGCAGACTGAGTTAAAGTAGACAATCCATTTCAAGAGGCAAGACTGGCCCTCCATGAGCCCAATCTGTGTGGGGTCCAGTGTTTGAGGGTTGTCAATGTCTGTGTTCCAAACTTCCCTGATAATGCATTCCATGGCCATGCAGATCATGCTCGTCACACTGATGTGAAAGTAGTTCCAGGGATCCAAGATGGATTTCCCCTTGTGGAATGGGATAACTGTAGCTGTGCACCACTCAGTGGGCAGCAGGCCTGATGTGAGGTTATGATTACATATGACAGTCTGGTCCCATGGATGATGTATTCTTAGCTGTGGATAGTGCGGTTTCAGCCTGTGTGGCCATGATTACTGGCCAATGGAACCCTGTTCATATTGCCATTGGCTGTTTTAGGGGTGAGAGGTGGTGACTGTGGCACTAAACCAATCTGCCAGGATATTGGCAAAATCCATGGGAGCAATCTATGTAATGCCATTATGTCGTAGCTCAGAGTATGTCTCAGCATTGCCTGTTAGATTCACGACATAACTATAGAATGGTGTGTGGTTGTCTGTGGAATCTGTGGTGATTTTAGTTACATAACCAGTTTTGGAGGATTCCATGAGGGATCTCAACATCTTACTGTGGCTGGTAAGGGAGTTGTTTACATCCTTGGAGTATCCTTTTTGCTTCAACAGTATCTACCTTCTGTTGTATACTCTGTTAATGGCAGGAGATGACCAGAGTGGCTTACTTATTTAGGAGGAGAGCATTGTGGTTCCATGTGGGATGTCAGGAATCATGCACAAGTGGATGTGCTCATACAGTACCTTAGTACAGGATTTATCTGTAGAACTGTCAGCTCCTCTCTCCATGGGTGTCACAAACATTGTTACTTCTGCCTTGTGTAGCATGAAGCTGGCTTTGGGAAGGTCTTTTATGGACAACTGTATATACATTCCTTTCACATGTTCACTTTGATTAGCCTATACTGGGATTACTGTGGTGAAACCTCAGTCCCATGTACTGTCGTGATGGCTTAGTGGTTAGTTACTGTGACTATAATGTACAATGTCCTGGGTTCATGACCTGCAAAGGTGGGCTATTTTTGTCCGGCCAGGACAGCGATTAATGCATACAGACTAATTGTGGAAATTAGGATATCCTTCATGGTTCACTGTTGCAGTCATGACTGTAGGGTTCTTCCTGCCAGTAGCAGCCCCCAATCGGCCAGAGTCCCAAAGTGTGGATCAGGCATCAGCTGAGGTCGCTTTTATCCTGACGCCATTTCCCCAGTCTTTCTTGCCACGCGGTGCCCTTTGCAGTTCACTGATGCTGGTCGGCCTGTTCCTGTTTGTTTTTGGATTTAATCCCAGGATTTTCATTTTATAAGATAAGTACCCCATTGGGGAGGTCTTTTTCTTGCTCCAGTCAGATGTCAGAAAAAGTTAATAATTGTATTTCTTGTGGGAAGCAAATACCACATTGGGATTTTCACTCTTACTGTATTCCCTGCCTGGGTCCTGACCACGATGTTGCTAATTGTGCGTTTTGTGCTAGATTTAATCAACATACTATTAGGCGTAGATATAACTATGCCTTTTACTATTTTAGAAAAAGGTTTAATTATAACATGTCTTTGGATTCTTTTCCAGATTGTGGGGTGTGTAAGAGGTACAAGGATGCAGACAGGCCTCTGAGGTCCACAGCAAAGGATGTTACTCAGTTATTGCCAGTTGCTGGTTCATCGGTCGTCAGTGAGGCACCTTTGCAGCCCCTGTTGTCCACCTCTTTTGAACCAATTGCCTGTACCAACTCCGGTGTGGAGCTGATGGGGTCTTCAGAATTGCCAGGGACTGGACCTTCAGATACTGCTCCCTCAGTTGGGTCTGGAGCCGCTAGGCAGGTACCAGCTTCTGAGGGAGTTCTCAGGCCTTCGCAGCTTCCTGTAAATGTGGATTCAGTTTTTCTTTCAAAGACAAAGTCTAAGGCTCCAGCTAAAGTGAAATGACAAGCACAGGCACCTTTTGATCAGGGTCCTAGGCCTCAGAGGCCGATGCTTAGGATGGCTGAAGATCTCTTAACTTTGATCAGGGGTTCACATCCCCCTCCTGACAAGAAGCCTAGATTACAGTCTGATTATGATTCTTCAGACCAAATTTCTGTTTCTTCTGCTTCTTCCCTTGAGCAGGATTATTCTTTTCCTCCTTATGAGGATTCTGATGCTGAAGATTTCTTTCCTTCAGTTTCTCCTCCTGAGGATTATTCTTTCGGTGAAACTTTGCATGATATGAGGGTGCATTTTCACTGGGAAGGGCAGGAATTCTCTGAATCCAAGAAAAGGCTTAGGGGTTTTCTTCTTCTCCCACAGCATAGGCCTCTGGCTATTCCCCCTGTATTGGACATTGTAGATTATGTTTTTTCTGAAGCTTCTCTCTCCTGATTCTTTTCCCCCTGCTCCGGTCAAACCAGATAGGTATTATAGGATTCCAGATTCTCACAAGTTTCTTTTTAAGAATCTTTCACCTGATCCAGAAACAATTTCTAAGGGTCCTAAGGGTGTTAAAGCGGCCTCTGATAAAAATCCTATTCCCTCTGACCGAGAGTCCAGGGCTTTGGAGAGATGGGGTAAAAAAAGTTTATACTTCTGCTACATTGTCTATTAGGGCTTTGAACTGTCAATTTCATATGCTGAAGTATCAGCAATACCTTTTGTCTGTATTTAAACAAAAGATATCAGCTGTTTCTATAGGTGCGGATAATCAGGAGTTACAGGATTTATTGCATGTTATTGCACAGGTGGGTAAACATACCCTGCATTGTGGTTTTGATTCTTTGGAAGCTTCTTGTAGGGCTGCAACAACTGGTGCAGTTATTAGAAGACATGCTTGGTTAAAGGAACAAAGCTTGCCGGATCAGGTTAAAGCCAAACTTTTGGATGCCCCTTTGCAGCACTATGTTCTGTTTGGGTCCACAGCTGAAGAGGTATTAAAGAAAATGGAGGACAAAGCCAAATCTATGCAGACAGTTAAGGATTTTCTACAGGTGCAACCTCCTAGATTTAGCAGACACTGGCCAGCTAAACCATGGTCCTTTCCGGGCTCGGACAGGTCTCAGAGAGGCAGTTTCAGGCATTCCAGAGGTAGGGGACAGGCACAGACCCATTTTAGGAATAGGCAGTGGAGTGCTCCCTCTCCCAAGGGAGGTGAAGATAAGTCTCAACCCTACCGAAAACAGTCTTTATGACTCTCCCTTTCTGGTTCCAGGGGATCCTCTCCTGGAAGCACCCTTGGGAGGAAGGATTTCTCTTTTCTATCAAAATTGGAGCCACATAACCCAGGACAAATGGGTTCTGGACATAGTCTCAAGAGATTACAGATTTCATTTCCACACCTTGCCAAAACCGAACGGTTGGCCAGATCTGCCAAATCATCAGTGGGCAGAGGCGCAATGGCAGGTTCAGTCCCTCCTGGCTATGAGGGCCATAGAATTGGTACCAAATTTAGAAATAGGGCAAGGTTTTTATTCCAGACTTTTCCTGGTTCCCAGGAAGGAAAATTCGTGGAGACCAATCCTGGACCTTTCTGTACTAAACACCTTCCTAGATATACCAAAATTCAAGATGCTCACTCTGCAGCTGCCTATGTTGGGCAAAAACACGTAGATGGTGACTTTGGACTTAAAAGAAGCTTACCTGCATATTCTTATAAGGCAAGAGTGCAAAAGGTATCTGCATTTCAAAGCAGGCTCGAAGCATTACCAGTTCTCTGTGCTGCCCTTTGGCTTATCTACTGGGTCCAGGGTCTTCACAAAGTGCCTGGCACCAGTAATGGCATTTTGCAGACAGAAGGGGATTCAAATATACCCTTATCTGGATGACTGTCTTATTCAAGCGAATGACAAAGACACTCTACTTCAGCATCTAGCTTTTGTGCAGCATCTTCTTCAGTACCTTGGTTTCACAGTGAATCTAAAGAAATCAAATCTGGTACCCACACAACAGATTACTTTCCTGGGTGCTCTTCTGAGTACTACAACCCAGATGGCTTCCTTGACACCAGACAAAAAGGTGCAACTGGCTTCTTTTCCGACACCTGGCTTCAATGAAACAGCTGACTGCAAGAAAAATTCTGCAGGCTTTGGGTTACATGGCTTCCTGCATTCTACTAATACCATATGCAAGACTGCATATGAGGAAACTGCAGTGGTACCTCAAGAGTGTATGTTCTCAGCATTACCACAGTTTGGAAACAGTGATCACGATTTTGCCTTGTCTCCAGCAAGAGTTTCTTTGGTGGGCCGAAGCCTGTCTACAGAACAAGGGGAAGCCTTTTTGTCCTCCACCAACCAACCAAGTTCTGACAATGGATGTTTCAGATTATGCCTGGGGAGCCCACATGCACGGGAGATGTCTTCAGGGTGTTTGGACAAAGGAGCAAACACACCTGCACATAAATTTGAAGGAGATGTTAGCTGTACAGAATGCCCTGATAACCTTCAGGGACCTTCTTCTACCAGGACAATTGTTGATACAGACAGACAGCACTACAGTGATGTGGTACATAAACAGGCAGGGGGGCTCTCACTCTTACCCCCTGTGCAGATTAGCCATGACTCTATGGTACACTGCTCTGACCTGCAGTGTCGACTTACAAGCACAATTCCTGCCAGGAAAACACAACACTCTAGCAGACACATTGAGCAGACACATTTCAGATCCACACAAATGGATGTTGGATGTTCAGATATTCAGGATGATTATAAAGGCGTGGGGATGTCCGGACATAGATATCTTTGCATCCCCTCAGAATCACCAACTTCCGACATTCTGCACAAGGACCTACCACAAACTAGCGTGGAAAGTGGATGCCCTCTCATTCAGTTGGAAACATCTCTCAGTATATGCTTTTCCTCCTTTTCCTCTTCTACCTCGGGTACTTCTGAAGATAAAACAGGACAGACCGCAAATGATTTTACTGGCTCCCAATTGGTCTCGGCAATTCTGGTATTCCAATCTGATGAACCTGGTTCAGGAGCCTCCCTGGATTCTGTCTCAAATCCCTCATCTACTGTCTCAACGGGATGGCCGGATACTGCACAGTCATGTGAAAACTCTGAATCTAGCTGCCTGGCAGATCCAGGGTCTGTAAACACCTCTACCCTTTCCAAACAGGTTATGGATGTAATCCTTGAAGTTAGACGGCCCAGCACTAGAAAATCTTATGCAGGTAAATGGAAAAGATTTTCCTCCTGGAATCAAGTCCAGGGTGGTGATTCTGCTGTTCCGAACATTCCTCTGATTTTACAGTATCTGACAGAGTTGTTACATACGGGCCTATCTTTTTCGTCTGTTAAGCTTCATGCTTCTGCTATTTCTGCACATTATGATACGGATCTTCCGATTTTTTCGAATCCATTACTTAAACAATTTCTTAGAGGGGCTAAGAATATTCAGCCCCCTATGAGGGCTCCTGTTCCCACTTGAGATCTTAACTATGTTTTGGAGAAATTGACCTTGTCTCCTTTTGAACCTGCAGCTTCCATGGATTTGAAATTTTTGTCTTGGAAAACTGCTTTTCTTTTAGCTATTACCTCTGCTAGAAGAATTTTGGAATTGCAAGCACTCATGGCTGTGGAACCCTTCCTTATTTTTCATCAGGACAGGGTATCTCTATGGACTAATCCCACCTTTATGCCCAAGGTGGTTTCGGCAGTGGCCTTGAATCAGTCTATTCATTTGCCTACCTTTTATCCTAATTCTCAAAGTGAGGAAGAAAGTCTTTTGCACTCTTTAGACGTGCACAGGCAGCTTTGTTTATACCTGGACAGGACCAAGATATTCTGGAAATCTGATCAGTTGTTTGTCACTTATGCTCCTACTGTTCAAGGGAAAGCAATCACTAAGCAAACTATTTCCAAGTGGATTGCTCATTGCATCAAGTTATGTTACTCATCATGGTAATCCAGTTCCTGTTAATGTTAGGACTCATTCTACCCAGGCTACTGCTACTTCAGCAGCTTTTCTTTGTGGGGTTCCTACCAAGGATATTTTGGAGGCTGCTACTTGGAGTTCTGTACATACTTTTTCTAATCATTACAACCTCCCTCTCTATTCTAAATCCAGGGCCGGTTTTGCTTCTGCAGTTTTGCAAGGTTTTGTGACCGCTCCCTCTGTTTCTCCTCCGGCCAGCCTTTCTTAGCTTTGGGACTCAACCCTACAGTCATGACTGCAACAGTGAACCACAAAGGACATAGTACAGTTGTGTACTCTTACCATAAATGTAGATGTTCGAGTGTTTTCACTGTTGCAGTCTGGGTTACCCTCCCTCCTACCCCCTCTTTTGTTTTTTCTTTGAGTATTATCTGTTATGAGGTATTTTGGCTGATGAGGTTTTGGGCATGGTTTCTTTTTTAGCCTTTTCTTTCTGGGCACCTGACATCTGGGGCAAGAAAAACTGGGGAAATGGCATCAGCTGAGGTCTTTATACCTTCTGGCGCATTGATGTCAGGATAAAAGCGACCTCAGCTGACGCCCAATCCAGACTTTGGGACTCTGGCCGATCGGGGACTGCTGCTGGCAGGAAGAACCCTACAGTCATGACTGCAATAGTGAACACACTCGAACATCTACATTTATGGTAAGAGTACACAACTGTACTTTACTCACACTTAATACAATTCAAATGCCCTACATTGGCAATCCTGCTGATGTCAATCACTGGGGAGTACACCTTTGGGGAAACAAGTACTCCAGCAGTCTCTGTGGTGCATGCTATAACAGTGTAATGCTGTAGTGTGATATAGAACTCTGGAATGGGTTCTAGTCTCACATGTGGGAGTTGTGGATTCTTTGGTGTCTGTTCCTATGCTCTGTGTAAAGAGTGCTGCATGTTTGGCTAGTCGCACTCACTACAATTCATTGGCCCTATTTTGGCAATCCTACTGATGTCATCCACCTAGAAATACACCTCTAGGACTGCTGTGATCCAGTAATCTCCGTAGCACATTCTGTAATTGTGTAATGCTGTAGTGTGATAAACTAGTTTGGTGGGTGTACTAATCCCAGACTTGCCAACTGTGTCTGTCTGCCTGAGAAGGGAAAAATGCTTTTTAGAGTACTCACACTCCTTACAATTCATATACTCAACTTTGGCAAGGCTGCTGATGTCACCCAATTAGAAATACACCTCTGGGAATGCTGTAACCCAGTTATCTCTGTAGCACGTTGGGTAACTGGGTATTGCTGGAGTGAGATTTAGAACTGTGGTAGGGTTCCATCCACAACCATGGCAGTTATGTATGTTTTGTGTATGTTTCAATGTCTGTGTAGGGAGCAATGCATTATAGCCTACTCACTTACAGGACATTTACAATGCCCTACTTTGGTAATCCTGCTGATGTCATTCCTTGTCAAATACACCTTTGAGGAACAAGTTCCCTCGTAATCCTTGTGGTGTGTCCTATAACATCTCCGTGCAGTCCTGTGATATAGATCTTGGTCATGGGTTCTATACCCACACATGTCAGCTGTGGATGTTTTGTGTGTGTCTTACTGTCTGTTATGTGAGCAATACATTTTAGGCTACTCACTTGCAGGAAATTTGAAATGCCCTACTTTGGTAAACCTGCTGATGTCATTCCTTGTGAAATACACATTTGGGGATGGGCTAGCCCAGCAATCTCTGTAGCACATGCTATAACTGCATAATGTTCTAGTGTGATAAACTAGTTAAGTAGGAGCTCTGTTCCGAGACATGGCAGATGTGTGTGTGTGTGTGTGTGTGTGTGTGTGTGTGTGTGTGTGTGTGTGTGTGTGTGTTTGTCAGTCATATCCTGTGTAGAGGTGGCTGTGAGTGTCTAACCACTGGACATGTTGAGGAGTGGATTTTGTAGTTTTCCTGTATGGTGGCCATATTATATGTCACAATGTCTACTTCGCGAGGATTACAGATTTAAATCAGCCAAGAGACTGGGTTGGCAAGCATACCCCTACATCTGGCAAAAGGCCTGGTGAACAAAGTAAGCAACTCTACTATTACCCAGAATACGGTCTGAACCCATGTGTCATATACAAACACACTTGCCTAGAAAAACCCGCTATGTTGCTAGTACCCTGCACATTGCTGACAGATAGTAAGCATGGTGTGATTACAGTAGGCTGCAGAGGGCATGGCACCCTGTCCACCAGTACAATAGGCGCATAATTGCGGACAATGCACCTTCACTATGTTCCCCACTGGACACCTGCAACATATGTGATGCCATCAAATGTGATCCACAAAGGACATACATAGCCTTACACACATGCCTTGTATAGACAGATGCCACTGACACCAGGGAATACCTGTATCATGCTATCAATGCAGGTGCAGGGACAACCTGTTGTCTATTAGCAGGTCCTGCACACCAGGCCAGGATTGGCACATCTAATGATAACAGTCTGTGTACATAACATGTGCCAGGCAAACCAAGTACACTTAAACTTGTCACTGTACATTAATGTGGGACGTGCACATCCCAGACAATTTTATTTTATTTTTTTTTATTTTACATTTGTTGACCGGGCTAGTCTAGCTGGATGAATTTCCATTTTCAGTAGAGGCCTGGGGAGAAAAGCTCCACAGAGTGAGATACATTCTGAGAAGAAGTAAAAATGTTTTTTTTTTTTTTTTTTTTTTTTTTTACACACACAAATTGTTATACAAAATGTACTAACAGTACTAATAATAATGAACATCTAAGAGTTAGTAATAGAGTTAGCAAGTAAAAACATATAAAAATAAAAATAAAAATAAAAATAAAAGGTAACACTCATGTGTAAAATACTAGTACAGGAGTTAATTACTATAACTACTCCATACAGTTCAATTCTCAATTAACAAGTAGGGACAAAAAAAATTGATTGGATTTATATGGAAAGGAGCAAGGGTAAGGGGAAATAATGAGGATGGGAATAGAAAGGTTCTGTTGGGTAGTAATAGAGATAGACTAATCAGGTTTATGACAGGAGCAAAGCCAGTGATTTTGGAAATGCATTTTAATGTTTTGTTTGAAGAGGGGCAATGAAGTTATCTTTGTTAAGCTAGTGGGTAACAAATTCCATTTTAACCCAATAGCATTGGTAAATAGAGAGTCACCAGCATTATTATTAGACTTTGTTGAGCTTGTCAGAAGTTTGCTGGATGAGCGGAGAGAGTTGAGAGAGTATGGGGGTGTTATTAGGTTGGTATAGTATTTTATGGGCAATGCAGAGTTGATGGATTAAAAGATAGTTTTGAAACTCAGGCCAGCCTAGAAGTTGTAAGTTGAGGCAGTGATGAGTTCTATAGGGATTACCAGTAGCAAAGCGGGCAATGTTATTATAGCAGGTTGTCAGTTTGCTAAGGCTGGTTTTTTTGAGGTTAGTGAAGATAGGCAGCATATAGAAGAGTTGATATAAGATGAGAGTGAGCAATCCTTGTTCTGGTAGGTGGTGTAAGAAAAGGTCTGATTCGATATAAGGATCCTATCTTTCTGTTAACTAACTTTATGGAGTTGTTAATGTGTAGGTGAAGAGAGTTTATTGTCAATTGTAACACCTAATAATTTAGTTGAAGTGTCGGGTAAGATAACAGTGGCGCTGTTTGAAGAGATGGAGAAATTTAAAGGGAGGTTCTAGCTGTGGGAGAAAAAGAAGAAGTTTGTTTTTGGCATTTAGTAAGAGGAAGCAATTAGAGAACCATGTTTCTACTGTACTGAATACTTTTGGGTGAGAGAGGTTAGTTCTGGGGTAGAAGGAGCCGAGCAAATGAGTGTTGAATCATCTGCATATTGAATGCAGGTTGCTTGAGGATTGTAGTTTGAAGATCATTAATGAAGAGGGAGAAAAGAAGTGGGCGAGGATAGAGCCTTGAGGAACCCCAATGGAAACAGGCAGGAGAGATGAGATGTGATTGTCCCAGAGAACAGCTTGTTTTCTGTCAGTGAGGTAAGATTTAAACCATTTAATAGCTGGGGGATCAAATGAGATGGATTCAAGAGTATTAAGTAATAAGGCGTGGTTTACCATATCGAATGCTTTGGAGAGGTCAATGAAGAGGGCCGAAGAGAGTAAGTTGTTGTTTCGGTTCTGGTTTATAGTCTCTACAAAAGAAAGTAGGGCAGTGGTAGTACTGTGATGTGGTCTAAAGCCATGTTGGCAGTTAGCTATTATGTTATGTTTTGAGAGATATTGTATGAGTTGAAGGTGGATACATTTTTCCATAATTTTGGACAGCGGTGAGAGGAGGGCGATGGGCCTATAGTTGGAGTAGTCAGTTGAGTTTCCACCTTTGTGAAGAGGGATTATATGAGATACCTTCCATACTTCGGGGATGATTCCTTCACTAATTGTCCTATTTATAAGAATAGATATGGGATATGCAACAACCTTAGCAGCCTTTTGAAGAAAAAGGGAAGGGAGTTTATCAGCAGAGGGGTACATGGTTTTAGCTTAAGAAGAAGTCTGTGAATATATGATGGGGATAGGCTGTAGAGAAAAGTTAAAAGAGGAGTTGGTTGGTTTACTCAGAGGATAGAAGTTGTTAGCATTAAGTTGTTTAGCTAGTGCTTGGATAGTTTCAGTGAAGAAAGAGTTAAGAGCATCTGCAGTCTGTTGTGGGTATCAGGGTCTGCATTTAGAGGGGAAGGTGTTTTGGATGTTCCTGGTGAGAGGAGTTTATTGATTGAGGACCAGAAAAGTTTAGAATTGTTAAGATGGGTTTGTTGAAGGTCAATGTAGAATTTCTTTTTATCGGCTATGACTGCTTTTTTAGTTAGATTTCTATGCTGTCTAAAGAGTTGGAGATCTGTTTTATTTCTGTGGGATCTCCAGCTGGCCCAGACTTTATTCCTAGCGAGAATAAGATTTTTAGTTTCATGGGAGAGCCAAGGGTCTGTATTGGATTTTATTCTAATAGCACGTTCTGGTGCATGTGTGTCAAGAATGGATAGAAATATTTTGTTAAAATGTAGTACTGCATCTTCAAGAGGAAGTGTTTTTAGTGGGTTCCAGTTACATGTGCTGAGTTCGGCTTGAAATAGGTCAGGATTAAAATGTTTGATGGTGCGTATTTTTCTAGTAGTGTGGGGATTTGGACAGTCAGTTTTTCTCTTGTAATAACAGTTAAGCAGCGGTCACTTACATCGCCTGCCAAGGTTCCTACTTTGTAATTAGTTTTTGGTCTGTTTATGAGTATCCAGTCTAAAATGCTTTCTCGATTAGTGTGTTTATTGAGCCTAGTAGTTAAGGTAATGGTTTGGGTGAAGCCGTGAAGGTTAATATGGGATGAAGGATTGTCTGCATTAATGCTATTCCAGTCTATGTTCAGGTCACCTAGAATGATGGTTTCCTGTGGATAAGTAGTTGATAAGCAACTAAGATAATCTTAGTATTGGAATATTGTTACCAGGAGGCAGGTACAGACAGATGATATATATGGATTTTTTGGAATTTAATTGAGTTTGGTTATGATGGATTCTATCTTGCTATCTTGAGATGATAGGGGTGGAAGGTTAGTGATATTTAGGTGGTTTTAAAAGAATAGCAACACCACCACCTTTTCTTTTGGGACGATCGAGTCTTACTATGTTATAGCCTTGGGGAATTATTTCAGTGTCTTTAGTGCTAGGTTTTAGCCAGGTTTCAGAGAGGCATAGAATATCAAATGAATGTATGTGAAGGAGGGCATGTAGGTATGGTACTTTGTTGTTTAAGCTTTGGGTATTAAGATGTCCGATTAAGAAGCTGTTGTTGATTTTGGGTGTATATACTGTGGGGAAGAGAGATGGGCCAGGGTTAGGGTGGCTATCACCATCTTGAAGGGTAGGATTGCTACATTTGATAACCAGGTAGAGTTTATGTAAGGTTAGAGTTTTATTTTGTTATAGGTAGTCAAGACATAGTTGAGATGTCTAAGTCTGTGAATTTTGGTAGTTGAAAATTGGGGTTGATGAAGTAAAAGGATAAGAGATAAGTGGAGTGGTGACTGTAGAGGTGTGTTTATGTGGAAGGAGGGATAGAGTATCAAGAGATACCTTGTAAGAGGATAGGAGATAGATTGAGCATAGGGTGGAGAGTAGTAGGAATGATAGTGAATGCTGGCTATGCAGATAGGTAGCCATGGTAAGATGTGTTAGAGAAGGTAGAGAAGGCAATAGAGTGTATGGGAGGCAGGTTGTAAATGGGATATTCTACTGTAGAGTAGATGTAAAGGTAAAAAGGAATAGGGAAGAGTGGACAGAAGAGTGGTGAGGATTAACGTGAGATAGATAAGGAAGAGATGTAGAGAGTTGGAATGGGAAAAATACAGTGGGAGTGTGTTGAAGAGGAGGGGTATGTGGGTGGGATGAAGTTTGAGCGGAAGGAGAAGTATTGGAAGTGAGGGATAGGGAGTGGCTCACAGTACTATAAGGTTAGGACCGGGGTGGGTGGGAATTGGGGTAGGGAGGAGCGGAGTGAGCCCGTAGGGCTTAACGGAGCGGAGACAATCAGAAATGCTGGTAGGTATGGCAGGAGCAAACAGTATATGGAAGGAGGAGAAAGACAGGAGACCAAAGTAGACCAGAGGAATAGAAATAGTTATACTGGAGTAAGTAGAGAACAAGCAGTAGGAGGTAAGGTCGAGAGGGGTAAGGAGGAGCTGAGAGGTCAGGCAGAGTACTGGAGCAGTACCAGCACTATTAGTAGGGAGATAGGCAGACGGAAAGATAGAATGTCGAGCTTAGGGAGATAGGGAAAGTGACAAATAACTTTAAGGGCTGATTCTAGGTATGAGAAGTAGTGAAGGAGAAAGAGAATAAGGAGAGCGCCACCTAGTGGCTAGGGCAGGGAAAAGAGGGGAAAGTATCAAGGAAAAAGAGAGTAGTGTAAAGGCAGGAGAAGGCAGGGAGTAAGGGGATATGAGAGGGAGAGGTACCGGCTGCTAGGCACACAAGCACAGGGAACTAATACACTCTATAGGTTGGCTGAAGCAGAGGCTAAAAAATCATCAGTGCAGAGCCCATAACATACTTTGGTTCCTTGATAGAGGAGTAAATAAGGGAGGCAGATAGTCTTTCAGTACTGTAGGCAGGCAGGAAATCTTCCGTCACCTGTAGGGCAGGCAGGTCAATATTCAAAAAGGGATTGAGTTGAGAATTATCTAGGGGAGGGAAGACGGGTAGGGAGGGAGAAAAAAATAACAGTGGTAGCATTTCAGTTAGAGTGAAGGTATGTAGTGGAAACAAATACATGGAAAATCAAGGTAAAACAGCAGAAAAACTTGCATTCAGTATGCTTAATTAATACAACAAAAGACTTGCATTCAACACAGTTCAATATGCTTAATTAATACAAAGGTTACATAGGCTAAACCAAAAAGCAAACAGAGAAATGAATTGTACTCTAGCATTCATATCTAGTAACAGACTCAATGACTGCAAAAGGGGGCATAATGACTAGTTAAACCCATAAATAGTTTAGCGACAGAGCCTTTAGCACCAAGCCATTACTGTAAGGATAATCAGGAAGGCGACTGGCAGTAAGCGTTGCAAGTTAAAGTATGCTAGGTGTAGATGTAGAAGCACCATGGGTGGTGCAGGTAGGTAGTAGATGGCTGTACCTACTGGAAGTGGTATAGCTCTACTGGAATATAGGGATTACCCCAGGCCGCACGCTTAACCATATGGTCACCCTTAGCGTTTGTTAAGATTGAGGGAGGAACCCAGATGGCAGTTAGCGTGTTTGCGAGCACCACTTGTAGGTGTGCAGAGCACCACGAGGGTGGCGCAGGTAGAAAGTAAAAAGGCCGCTACCATAAAATAGTGGAAAAAAACACTACTGCAGTACAGAGTTTACACCCAGGCAGCTCCCTTAACCAAAGACTACCCTTAGCGTTGTGAAGAATGTAGGGGAAAGCCTGATAGCATGTGTTCCTGAAAAACCTAGAATATCAGATTATGGAACAAGTTCTCCCAATTTAAAAACTTCAAAGCAGCGTTTCAAGGAAAGGCAGATAACAGTAAAACTTGCGACAAGGTCTATACACTCAAAGAGCGATGAACATATCAACAATGCGCTCAAAGAGCGGTAAATATATCAACAATAAGCAAGGGTAAACTCGGTAGCATGTGTTTGAGATGAATATCACACAATATCGCAATGTCCATGTACACAGACATGGCATGCATTGCAAAGCAATGGCCACACACAATAGTAACCAGGATGACAGGACAGTTAATACAATACCCATCTGTGTGGAACATTGCAGACACTACACCCCTGAACCACACTGCAGACCATTGTCAGGTGGCCTGATGCCAAGGATTAGCCCTCACCCAGCCTTGTACAGCCATCTTGCACAGCCAACCACTATACGCCCATGAAGCAATGCACACATGCATGTCAGTACTGGCTCCTTGTGTCTGCATGTGGGGTATGATCTTCCCAACCACAGTTACACCCAGTATAACTCCAGTTGACATACTGACTGATGTCAGACACGTTCACATGCCCTAGCCCATAGAACCTCAGGATAACCCCTGTGGTGCATGTAATACCTGTGCATTACTGTAGTGTGGCAAACTAAGTAGTTAGGAAGTGTATTGGTGAGCCTGCCAAAGTGTGCCAATGTGTCAGAGTCCCTTAGAGAGTGTGGCTGTGTTGACAATGACATCTGTTCATGTGGACAGCCATGTGTGCTACACCTCATGTATGTGTACTATATCTCTGTTGCAGATGTCACTCACCAGCACACATATATGTTCTTACAGCACACCAACATGTCAGCTATGTGGCACATGGAGTAACTGCATGCACTTGTAATAGCAATGGCTAGTCAGTCAGGGGTATGAACCCCTGTACTGATAGGTATGTGAGAGAAGATGCTTAGGTTTTAGTCTCCCAGCCCTTCTCTGTTGTACTTTGCCTCTGTCTGTCCCTCCCACACACTTTCTGGTGGATGTGGAGATGTACACCTGCTCAGCAGCATCTTGTGTTTTGTAAGTGATGGTCATGATCAGGTGATGGCCTCTGCACCTATTGCAGTCCTCCTCTAGCTGATTGCATGTGGAACAGCTGTGGTGACATCCCCATAGCCAATTGCATGGAAACACAGTACAATATCTAGGGACATCATGTTGGTGTTTGCCCATGACAGTCACTGTGAGTGGAACCTAGATCTGGTGTTTGGTAAATAGCATCACAAATGAAATCTGGATATTCCTCAAACAGCATACACTGTGGAAAATGGCCTAAAGACAGGAGGGGGATGTGCCAGACATGACTACAGCATGTAAGTGTAGCTATGCTTCATTCAGACTACTGCCAGTTTAACAGGTTGTGTGTGGTAATGGCTAGTCTGCATGTTTTAATAACTGACAACACAGTGCTCTGTTTGTGAGGAATCCCCATCTGTAGGGTTATCTGTGGACTGGTCAGTGTGTGGAACCATTTGTTTCTTGTGTTACTCACAGAACACACATCTGTGAACTGCAGAAGCATAGTGTGAGGATTGCAGTCAGTACACAGTGACAGTGATGAGAGTTACTAACATTGCATCCCAGATTGGACATACTTCACATGAAACAGTGGTATGACAGTCACTGTCTGAGGTTATCACAGTGACATGCCAATAATGGGACACTGTTCATAGCTGCAGTCACAAGTCACCTATGCTTTTGACAGATGTCATGCAGTATATATGCATGTGCTGTGCTCCCTCTGCAAATGTATGACATCTGTTGTCCTGGGTTAATGGTAATATCTATGCATGTTGTTATAAGTAATCCTGAATGCTGTTGACTATTACTAAGCCTTATCTGTGTTAAAACTGCAACACCATAGGCTGTATGGGATTGGAGGTCCCGGCGGAACCACCTGTCCCACTTCAGCTGGCCATGGCACCGGGCACCAGCATGCAAAGCCTGTTTATTTTGTTGCTGGGCAGAACAAGGGCCATTGGATACGGAGTGATTAAGGCACTTTTAAGCAGTTGTGAGTGGGTGTACGTGGGTTTGCGTGACAGTAAGCAGTGGTTACTTTTGGTTACAGTTCCTTACACTCAGTTACCTTCCTGATTGGTTAACCTGTGTAGGCAGTGCTTACCCCCACGCAAACAGACTGAAACCCACTCACTGCTGCTTAAAAGTGCTTACTCCCACTTATCCCCACTCTAATTTCTTTAAAAGAAAAGATAAAAGGGGTAATAAGAAAGTGGTGAAAAAGGGGCACAAAGAGGGAAAGACAGTAGGCAAGGTAGCTAGGGATGTGCAGGAAGGCTGTGGGGAAGGTCCATAGCTATCCATTTCTTCTACAGCAATGGCTGTGCATATGCAATAAATTTGATGGTACATTTGGACACTCACAACCTTGAGAGAGTGGTGAGGACAACAATAGTATGTTGTGATGCCAATTAGAAATGTTTACATGTGTCCAGTGGGCACGTGTGTTAAATGGACAGCTATGTATGGGGCATGCTTTTTTGTGGGAACAGATTGCCCTTTTTTCCTTTTATTTTTAGTAGAGAGTGGGAGGTTGGGGAAGGAGCGAAGGTATGATTAGGGAGGATAGGTTGGGTAGGATGACAGACAAGACAAACAAGATGCACACAGGGGCAGTATATGACACATGTGGGGGGGGGCATTGGACGGGGAGGGGTGTTTGGAAGTCGCAAGCACATGAGCCCACAAATGGATACAGTGGGACTGAGGTCCCCACCCATGGGCAGTCACCACTGCACCTTCACAGCCCAGAAGGTGGCTGTGCTGGGGGCTGTGTCGGAGGGGCAAGCTCACCCTCTAGTTGCACCACTCGGCCCTCAAGCTGACGTAGGCGGTCTTGAATCTCCCTGTCGAGCTCCCTGTGCACTACGGCCCGGACTGTACCACGGGTGACAGGTTCCTGTCCACTCCCACTCCTAGGGGGGGGCCGAGGCCCATTCTCTGTGGCAGTTCCACCTGAAGGTGGTGCAGGGCCAACAGACAAAGAGGTCCCAGGCTGAGCCCTAGATGTGCTGGTGCTCAGTGCCATGGCCAGCTGAGGTGGGACAGGTGGGTCTGCTGGGACCGACCTTTCCATACAAGCTATGTTGTAGCATGTTTAAGGCAGATATGGGTTAGTAATAGTCAACAGCATTCATGATTAGTTATAACAGCATGCATAGGTATTCCCATTACCTAGGTCACCAGATATAAAATCGTTGCAGAGCAGGCAGAACACATGCATATATGGGTAAACAGTGGCCATTACAACAACATGCAGGTTTCATTGATGGCAACAGGCCACCAATATGGGAGTATTCTACTATGGCGCATGCATCAAAACAGATGTGAATATTTATAAACCAATAGGACATATGTCAGGAGTGTAGACATACCAAATGAGTTGTGTAAATTGGTTATTTTTGCACATATGATAGGGGTGAGAGAGAGAGACAGAGTTCAATTAACAACTAATAAATCCTTGTAGTTTTCACAACATTCATAGTCACTGCAGTGGTCAGTCCCTTACATGTATTATTACACTATCCAATGGCGTTATATTGTACAATGGTATGTTTGCAGATAAGTATGTATGGGACCTGTGTCTTATGTACAGGCTTGGCAAGATGAGGTGTTAATGCAATATGTTTTGAGACTGCTCTCATATACTTTGGGTAAGTTGCTGGGATGACAGGTATGTTTGCATATACATTCTCTGACTATGTACAAGTCTGACTATTAGTTATATGTCATTAACAGCTGCCTACATTTCTTGGATCATCACACTAATTTGTCAGGGGGAGAGGGCAAAAGGCAGGTGATGTGAGCCATTTATCAGGACATACTGGGCAGATTGGAACAGATGAGGGGTATGAATATGCATACCACTCTCTATTTGAGCATTCTAGCACAATCTGTACAGTTGTTAAGTGTAAATATGCATACAGCTTTCTCTCTGAACATTCTAACAAACTGTGTGCAGTTGTGTGGAATGATTATGCATACAACTTACTAGTGCTCCTGGGATCCAAAGCCCTGCTGTGTGTGACAGAAGCATTACAGTTAAGATCACTGTACACTATGCTATCAGGTAATTGTTGTGAGGCTTTGCAATGTATTTTGTCTAATATGACTGACCTGTCTGCATTTCCAACATTGTTATACAGCACTTCATACACATTTTATCTGCATACCACAGTGTGGGTAGCACTGCTTACTACAACAGTACTATTTAATAACTGCAACAGTACAACAACACATATCTGCAGAGTAAATAGGAGCAGTGCAGGGGTTAAACCTTTATTCATAGCATATTATACAATTCTGTACACTGGTGCAACACTTTCTGAGGCTCTTACATTTATTTGTTATGACAGTATATGCAGGCTATTTACTAACCTGCCTCGCGACACATCCTTTGCAGCCTAGCATCATAGGCTTGCTGGTTTGCAGCATGCTCATCTGCAGCTGTCAGAGAAGTGCAGTGATATTTAGCCATACCTATCCATTGTATACACAAGCTAGGCAATTACTGACTACGTAGTGGAAGGAGTACTTACTCAGTTCTGGCGCATTCTGCATTTGCCTTGCTTCCTGGATCCACTGTTCCAGGACATCCCCCCTCTGCCGCTTCAGGTCTGCATGGTGGTGCCTGACCTGCTCACCAGTCTGGGGGATACCTGTGGCACCAGTGAGGTCACGAGCATGACTGTCCCAGGCCTCCATTTTGTACTGCGAACCCTGGTACTGACCCTGCAGTAGTCTCCTGTCATGGTGCTTTATCAGGAGCCATACCATGAATTTGGACTCCTGGATGCCCCAGTGCTGCGCTCTAAAGTGAGTGCCTTCTCCCACTCCATCCATTTTGCCAGCAAGGGGATGCTACAACCAGTTATGAGCCGTATTCCCACCTCTTCAGTTTAAGTAGGGCTGGATTCCCACACTTTTCCATAATTGGTCGGTTTCGAAAAAGCTAAGCTATGGGCACACCTGCTTACTTCAGGTTGGCACTGCTTAAAGAGGTGTACCTGTGGGCATATTGTATTGGCTTCCCTACACATTGCTTACAATTACTTAGTTGGGCTGTGCTGTGGTTAGCATTGCTTATTGGTTATCTAGCATTATATTTGCCTTTTGTCAATGATGTCTTATTCATTACAGGCTATATATGTGTCTGGTATCCGTGATTACCAATGGAAAATGGTATGTGCTGCAATGGGATTCAAACCAGGAATGTCTGTTCATTAGGCAGATGCTCTAACCACTACACTATTACTGTACTGCTTTAGTTGCATATATACCCATATACCCATGGATCATAGTTCCCCAAACACCCACCCCAACACTTCACTGACACAGCAGTCATCCATTCTCCAGTTGGATACATGGTGCATCCACACCACTACACATTGGCCACTCCCTACTCCTGTAGACCTATCCCATGGGTTGAATCACTCCACGTATCCTTAGACATCCCAACCTTTTAGTCCGCAAACATTGGTGAAATGAGTGACCAATAGTATACTATTCACAATTTTTGGGTTGTCCCACCTGGGACACACGAGTCTTTATTTCAAGATTAGACTCTATACTTCATTACATCATTACTCCCATTAAAAGACACTACAATAAATTAATAACTATGACTATCTGGTAACGCACATGTTACACATGAAAGCTAATAATGTATGAGTTCAGTGAAATTATATTACAAATAGGGCCGGTTTAGTGATTAGCATTGCCATAGCAGGCAGATCACATATATGAAAAAAATGAAAAGACCAATGGTTAGACCACAGGTATGATTCCACTATTTTATAGTGCGAAAGTCCTCACATTTTATTTTTTGAGAACAACACTGACTTCACACAAAGTACACACTTCTGCATTTTTGCAGATTCATCCCTTCCATCTTATGCACACCCTATTATTCTATCTACTGTCAAGCTTTGTAAGGACACTTTCATGTTATTTATGTCTGCAAAAGGAATGAATGTGTTACAGGGAATATACTTTTACATATAGCTGTATGCATGTGTGTATGCATATATACTTATAATGAACTTGCTGACCTTCACAAGGCGGTCCAATTAGAACCAGGCCATCAAACCCTGACATGCCTGGATCCATAATTTCATACCCATGGTTCCTCCACCCCACCCATGTTCAAGATACTCACAAACCATCCAGTGTCCGGTTGCTATCACAGCCATAACACACATCCAAACATTGCCCTCTCCCCGGCATTAGGAACCCTACAGGTATGTTGTCCCAACCCATGTATCATCAGGCTCTCCCAGCATTTGGTCCTTGAACATACCTGCCCTTGCTTGTGTAATGGTCGGAAGTTCACACAACCTATCAATTTTTGGGTAGTCCCACCAGGGACTACCCTGTAATTGTTTGTAAAGTGGACTTAGCAGATCGGCAATGTTACTCGCACTGGTAGTATCCTGCCTGTGGTTTGAGTAGCAGTGATTTGCTCACCCCTGCCCAGCTATATATATATATATATATATTTTTTTATATATATATATATATATATATATATATATATATATATATATATATATATATATATATATATATATATATATATATATATATATACATACACATGCACATACATCTACATAATTATATACATTTCCTATGCTGTTGCATGACTGTGCTGGACGATATATTTGTGATAACATCAGATTTAGGTATATCTGCCATGGATTAGTGATAAATCACATTGGCTGTGGTGTGCAGGGTCCTGGGTTTGACATTTGCAGAAGCCATTTATTTTGTTGCTAGGCAGAACATGAGCCACTGGGTACAGAGTGATTAAGGCACTTTAAAGCAGTTGTAAGCTGGGGTGTGAGTGTTTGCGTGACAGTAGGCTGTGTTATCTTCTGATTACAGTTTCTTAAATTCAGTTAGCTTCTACTATGCTTAAAGTGTGTGGGCACTGCTTACACCTGCGCAAATGCACTTGCTTACTGGTACCTATATATGTTTACTACTGCTTATTTGTGCTTAGATCTGCTTACTAGAGCCTTATTCAGTATGACACTTCCCACTTTGATTACATGACATTAGTTAAACATTTCATGCAGTACTCCAGTTCACATTTACATGTTATTATGTAGGTTATACAGCAAAGAGATGTATAAATATGTTCATATACACATTCCACATGGAAAATGATATGTGCTACAGTGGGACTCAAACCGTGAATGCTTGTTCATTAGGCGGATGCTGTAACTACTACACTATTGACGTTAATGTTGATTCTGCATGTTTTTTTCTATTTGGATGATTTAGATGTATAAGTTATGCTAAGCAGAGGACAGCAACGTGTGAACACGCTGCGCTTCGCTTACATTTTCAATAATGAAGCAATACAAATGTAAAATAGGGACACAGGGATTCTAATTGTGGTAGTTCTAGGGACAGGAGCTCAACATTCCATTACGTACTTGTGTGTTTACTGCTTTGATTTTATTTCAGTGTTTGTGGACAGTCTTGCATGCTTAGCATACATTTCAGTATCCATGGACACTGAATTAATTGCTTACTATTAGAGGCGGGCTCTAATAGTAATAAGCCTCCTTAGAGCACTTAAACATGCCCCCTGCACTCGCCCACATTTCCTGTGCATGTTGAGGGTATGGCAGCATGCCCTCATAAATATTCATATGGTGGTGCTGCTGCACCATCTGTAAGGAGGACACTTGGCGCAAGGCTAAAACCGTTCTTGCGCCGAGCTTCATGAATCATAGGGGATGACTGGCCAGATTATGTATTCAAAATTCCAAGTTTTTAAGTTCATTAGTCTTTGCTGTAAACTGTATATAAATTAATATACTAGAATTTGGAATTAGAGGGTACATAACAACTGCATCTATGGCAAGAATCCATTTAGCAATTGGATTCTGAATCCAAAACATGTTCAAAAGTTTTCTAGCTTCAAAACTGACATCATAACAGGTCTCTCCACCAGTATAAATTAAGGTATGCACATCTTCTATTTTGAATGCTGTAGAATCTCTAAGTAAGTTATAAATATAAATTATCTTTCTGGGCCTGATTCAGCATTTACCACATACTCCATCCTGAAATTATTATGCCTCAGAGTGGTTCCGAGCAGTTTAGCTGCTGCAAAATAAGATAGTATTTGTTTAGTTATTTTCCTGGTAGTAACACTGTTCAAAACAGAAAGTGATATCACGGTACTAGTTCCTCTGCCTTACCAAAAACATCTGTTTTCTTTTATGATTCTGCAGTTTTTGAGACTTGCACAACATATTATTTTGTTACAATGATACTAGCAACAGGTTTTTGTGTGTTTAGAATCTGCTGCAAAGTTCTACTTTGATCAGCCACTGAGATTCCAAAGCATACCCCTAAACTGTACAGGTTTTCGCAGCATGTCCAGATTTCTGCCTCATATTTTTGGTGTGTTCCCCCTAATATCTGTCCCTATCTGGCAAATAGATGAGGATTGGAGTCATGAAATAATGACAAACATTTAAGACTCCACATCCTTCAGAAAATTCACCCTAATGCAAAACCTATTATTCTATCAACTTTCTAAGCTTGTAAGAGCAATATTTAAAATCTGTCCCTATATGTCCCCCCATAATTTTAGGTTTTGTCCAGATTTTTTGCTCTAAGAGGTTGAGAGGTATGGTCTGATGCGGTGCACTGGTAATCCTTTTTTGCCAAATCAGTCTTAATCATATTCAATGCAGCTTCAGACTCTTTCAAATCAAAATTTCCATCTTCTTTCTCATACATCACAGGCCTTCAAGCCTCAACAAGCTGCTTCAAAAAGGGGGCCTCTGCAACTCTTCTGCTGCAGGACAGGGTTTTATTTCAAATTCAATGAGAAAAAAATGCACACAGAAAAATAAAATAAAATATAAAACAATCAAAAACAGAAACTAAAATAAACAAATTCATGGGATCAGACTTATAAATGCAACTGTACACACACACACACACACACACACACACACACACACAAACACACACAATAATGGCATAGGTCCATAGGTACTTCTTAGGCTAATGATTCATTAGGATCTTCTGAAGTGTTGCCATGCATCCCGAATAAGTGTCTAGCTCTTCTATTTTAAGTATAATTAACTGAGAGCTCTTTGTAATATTAGTATGGATAATCCAGAAACATGCAGGCATTTATGTTACCACTGTCATTAGGAACAGGGGTGTCAATCCAGGGGTGAATTTGCAGCTTCTCATACACTCATCCACATTATCGTTGAATAATGTTAGGGATAATTTCATAGAAGTAATATTCAAAGTGACATGTATTTATCCCTCCAGCATGTCTCATTAAAGTTGCAGAAGAGACTGAGATCTCTTGATCGGATGTTTCTGCCACTACTGAACTTTCATATGTGTTGTAGATTTGAAAGCATCCATGGGACCTGACAACATCCCAGGCTGCATTTTACATGAACTTCAGAACGAACTGGCTCCCCACCTAAGCACCATGTTCAATCATAGCCTCACGTCTGGCTTTGTGCCCACTGAATGGTGCACAGCAACAGTTAACCCACTCCACAAAGGGGGAGCCACCACTGATCCTGGGAACTATCACCCTATTAGTCTGATGAGCCTGGGCTGCAAGGCCATGGAATGTATCATCATGGAACTCATAAACAAAGACATTGGCAACATCCAAACTCTGGAACCCACCCAGTTTGGGTTTGTGAAAGGCAGATCATGCCTTCTGAACCTGATCGACTTCTTCACCAAAGCTGTAGATGAGGGTAAGGTGATTCACAGAGCCTATCTTGACCTTGCCAAGGCTTTCAACACCATCCTCCATTCTGGAATTATAGCTAAACACTCTCATCTAGGTATAAATCCCTATGTCACAAGATGGGTTGCCAACTGGCTCACTGACAGAACCCACACTGTAAAAGTTGCAGACTCCAAAGTCTGATTTCAACCAGTAACAAGTGAAGTACCACATGGTTCAGTCCTGGGAACTCTCCTGTTTGTTATCTACTTCTCTGAAGTACAGGCTAACACAGAAGGCCTCTGGCTAATGAAGTTTGCAGATGACTGCAAACTAGGAGCCATAGTCGAGTCCCCAAATGATATGGATATCCTACAGAAGGGCCTCACTGAGACAGATGCCTGGTGTCTGAGGCATGGCTTCAATCTCAATGCCAAAAAGTGCATTGTCATCCCCTTTGGTAAAAACTCTGTACCCATGAACTACCACATAAACGGCAGTCTACCTAATGCCGAATGTGTGATAAGAGACCTTGGAACCCAGGTGGAGAGTAGTCTCTCGTTTGATAATCACATTGCCACAGTAGTCAGGAAATCCTTCTATGTGGCACACCTCATCACAAAAGGGTTCTCATCCAGGAAAAAAGAGGTCATTGTTCCCCTCTACTTGGCACTCATTAGACCCATTATAGAGTACAACACCCCTTTTGGAATGTACCTCATAAGACATCTGCAGCAGCTGAAAAGGCCACAGAAGTACTTCACAAAGAGGATTACTGGCTTCAAACAGATGCCCTACACTGACTGTCTCAAAAAACTCCAGCTTTACTCTGTAGCATATCGGCTACTCCAAGGAGATCTCTGCCGAACATATAAAGCTATGTTAAACCCAGAGCTGTTGGACATGCTACACCAAAAGAAATCCCAGTCCCTCCTTGCTACATGCTCTAGGGACCTAAACCTTATCACCACAATAAACAGGACATGCTGGAGGGATAGATTCCTGTCCCAGAGACTTCCTATACTCTGGAACAAGCTACCCATCTATGTCAAGCAAAGTTCCTCATTAGCACTCTTCAAGAAAAATCTTAATGAGTGGATGGGAAATAGGAAATACACCCCAGGGATCACTTCTGTGACACTGCTCAACAGGGGCACAGGAAATTAACTTTCTTAGGCGATGTAAGTCAGGGAACCTTGTTGGCTAGGCTTACTTAGGCCCTTGGGTTGATAGCCTAGTACCTACCTATGAACCTATGAACCTATGAAAGGATGGGGTTGGTAAAGGCTTTGGAAGAGAGGCAAAGATCACCACTCAGTAGCCTGCAAGATATCGAAAAAGGGGTTTGGCTTTCAGATGATCGGTGTAGCTTTTGTGACCTAGACTACTGACTTTCTCAATGTGAATGCATAGTGGGTGGTCAAGTTGTGCTAGGTGTTTGGACATGTACACATTTAAGGGGTGATTATACTCAATGATTGACTTAATGAGTACAGTATACAGTGGAATGATCATTTCCCTTAATCTGGATGACAAGCTCTTACCAATAAGCTGTGCAATAAAAATGAAATTCCTTACAACAGTGAATGCAGAGTGGCTGAATGACAGCTCATTGTCTATATGGGTTCCCAAGTCCTTTACTAATAAGTCAATTTTCAGTCGAGTGCTGTCAAAGTGATAGTTGTAGAAGACATCATGTGTGCTGAATGATAGAATTATACATTTGCTGGCATTTAGCTTTTGGCTGTGGCTTTGTTGCCAGCAATTTGTTTGGGAAAGACTTCCTGAAGGATCTCAGTATCTTTTGGAGAGTCTGTGATGGCATTAAGTTTGCAGTCATCTAGAAACTTGGTCAGTAACAAGTCCTTTACACTAGCTTTGACCTTCAAGAAGTAGATGCCAAACAAAAATAGCTCAGGAACCAAGCACTGGGTGTACAACACTAGAGACAGATCTTTTAGTGAATATAGATCCTCTCACCCTAACTTTCTGGTTTCTATTTGTCAGCCAATTGGCTATCCAATAAGTGACATAGGAATTTACATTTAGATGGATGGTACATTACTGCAGCAATGAACAAATTAAAAAAAAAACAATCTTACCACCATAAGGATGTTATAAAATCAAAGTGAAATAGAATGTATAAAGAGCCAGATCCTAGTCAAATGGGGATATAGGCAGGGTAGTGGATCAGGGCCCCCATTGCAGCAGCTCCCCACCAAATGTTCTGGAAATCTCATCTCCTTAAAAATGTACTGAAACTCACAATTCCTTGAAAATGCACAGAAACTCATAGTCTGGTAGTTGGTGTAGAGGATTCAGGCAATTAAAGACAAATGCCCTCTGTGATGACCTACCACTAGACCAGTAATCAAAAACCATCAATACTCATCACTGGCAACAGTGGGAGATGTTCACTGGGAAGATGAGAGGTACATACGCAGTATTTCCAGATGCAGCTTTTTGCATCAAGTACAATTTTCCTTAAGAACACGCAGAGACCACAGTCAGTCCGGGGCTGGTTTCTTCCTCTTTCAACAGATAACCAATAAGATTCTCCACTGGCACATCTATAGAACTGAGTTCTGAGACAGGGTTCCAAGCTAAGTCCACCAACACTCTCTCTGTCCAACCAGTGCTTCGTGTCCCTGCCCAAGTACCTGACACACACACTCTTGGAGATTTATTTTACACATGCACACACACACACACACACACACACACACACACACACACACACACACACACACACACACACCTGGGAAAAGCTGGTTCAGGTTTACTTGCTATGTCCCCTTCTGCCCAGACTATAAGGTAGTTATCATTGCCACCAGAACCCCTTATCAGCTACTTTAAGGCTTTTAACAAAGGGTGTCCAATTTTACTATGTAATATTAATACTAATACAAATGATAGTAAGAGTTAGACCAAGAACAAAGCTGTTAGGAGTCACCCACACAGTGTCACCAAATAAATATGCAAGTACGCTCAAAACATAAATACCTCTACACAGATCAGCCACAATGAAAGGTTTAAATATACTTAATAATAAATAATAAAAGAACAAGACAATACTAAATATATATTCACAGTGACATCAGAGTTCAAAACCACAGAACATTCTCAAATAAATAAAGAAAAATATCTAAACTAACCATTGCTATATTCCTGACTATATCTAAGAGAATTATACTGTTTCCTAGAAACTTACTTCATTAGAGCAAGGCGGATGTGGTGAATGGATCTTCTAGTTGTTGTCAGGTCCAAGACAGAATGCAGAATGCCCTGTCTCACTAAGAGACATCTCAAATTAATATCTCAAATATTACTGCCAGGATAACTTGCAGAATGACATAATTTCTTCTCATCTAACTGCTAGTTCCCAGGCCAAGCAACCATTGATGAAAATGGCAGTATTTACCATCTACCTGTAAAAATATACAGACAAGGGCATCTCCTCAAATCTCTGGCAGATGCTGGAAGTCATAAAACAATTGCATTTCTTCATGCTTTCAAGACTAGTAATTACTTCGCCCTAAAGACAATACAGAAAGTTTCTTAGCACAGACTCTGTGTCTCTAGCTGCCTTGAAAACTAAAAGATACCATCTTTTATTGCATAGCCTATAAAGTAATTTAATTTCAGCTATTTTTCTACAATTTGCTGGACTGAAGTTAACCATGTGTATTCCAGTTTCCACTGTTAAAATATAATCATTTAAATAGTTACAATAGTGCATGTACATTTCTGTTTTCTTCCAGTAGGGCACACTGTGATTACACTTCAAACATAAACACGTTATAAAATACCTTTTCAACACACATATGTACAAACCAGTTTGATATACACATGACATACAGTTTGAATACAGTTGTAACACAAGCATCTTATGTAAACCATTTTGATTTACATAATAACATAAATAACATATAATTATTTATAAAATTCCAGCTAGCTGGTCTGGCAGTATCT
The DNA here is from genome assembly GCF_019279795.1 of Protopterus annectens. NCBI lineage: Eukaryota > Metazoa > Chordata > Ceratodontiformes > Protopteridae > Protopterus > Protopterus annectens. The sequence continues at coordinate 268,285,384 of NC_056741.1, read as the reverse complement.
CCTTTCATCACACGTCTTCCCCCTCGAAGGATCAAGACAGTTTTTCAAGTGACCCTTGAGTATCATTGCTTGAGAGGAATGAGGCTATCTGGGAATACATTACCCCATACCCTATCTTGAGATACCAGCTGCCTTTGGATTGCTGAACCCATTACAATGTTGCACTGTCATATCATATGCCTGCAACCCTAGGCTCCACCATAGTAACTTGGGACTTTGCTGGCTGGATCCCTGTAGCCATAGATCCCTCTCAGACTCCTCCTGCCTCCTATTGCAAATACTCACCACAAGGGCCTCTCTATCATGGTAAGGTTTCATCATGTTAACATGGAACAGTTTGTGCCCCTGCCTCCTGCCTAGCAGTTCTACCAGGTAGTTAACATCACTGACCTTCTTTATCACTTTGAAGAGTCCCTTCCAAGCTGCCTGCAGCTTGTTGTGTCTGAGAGGAATGAGAGCCATAACCTGCTGCCCCATAGCATATTCTCTAGCTTGAGCATTCCTGTCATACCAAACCTTTTTTTGCTGTTGGGTTTCTGCCAGCTTCTCCTGGGCTAAGCCCATGAGTTCCCTGAGCCTTGTCTTGAGGTTTAGGGCATATGCCACAACAGACTCATTGTGGGATTCACACTCACCCTCCAACTCTTCATGAATCAAATCTAGAGGTTCCCTCATCGAATGCACATACAGCAACTCAAAAGTTCAGAAACCTGTGGATTCCTGGGGCACCTCTCTGTAACCAAACCACAGATGGGGCAAATATTTGTCCCACTTTCTCTTAAACTGTTCTGCAAATGCCCATAGCATGGTCTTTAGTGTAGAGTTTAACCTCTCCACCAGATCATAAGATGCTTCACCCCACAGTGCTTCCACAGCAAGCCAGCAGGTCTGAAATTAAATTGGCACCTCTGTCAGTCAGTATTTCTTTTGGGAAACCTACCCTGCTGAAAATCTCTAACAAAGCATTTGCCACCTTTTCTGCCTCAATGGAGGACAGAGACACTGCCTCAGGGTATCTGGTAGCATAATCTACTACCACTAGGATATACTTCTTCCCTGTAGAAAGTGGGGTACTCAGAGGCCACACAATATACATAGCTACCCACTGAAATGGCTCCTCAATCACAGGTAAAGGCATCAAAGGAGCTTTGACCTTGTCTCCTGCCTTGCCTACTTTTTGGCACTGCTCACACATCCTGCAGTACCCTGTTACATCCCTGGAAATTCCTGTCCAATAAAAGTTCTGCATAATATGTCTCTTTGTACAGTTTATGGCCATATAAGCTGCAAAGGGAATATCATGGTATAAGGCTAGAAGTGACAGGTGGTAGGCTCTGGGCGCTACCAACTACTGTATTCTCTCACCATATAGTCCTCCCTCAGGTGTCCAGTCTTTATACAGTAACCCTCTGTCCCAGTATACAGACACCCCCTTTCCTTGAGAATCAGGAGATTCCCTGGCTACCTCTCTCAAGCCTTGTAATGCAGGGTGTGAGAGCTGAGTCTGTCTGAACTCTCTCTTTGTAACCCTTCCCAGCTCCCTTCCACAGGATGTCTGGTATCCTCTGGCACTGGTGTCTCACTGTCAGCCTGGGTACTACTACTCACCTCAGCCTTTACAGTCACTCTTTCCATAGGAACATCAGTACCTACAAGCAGCTGTGGCTTACCTTCAGTCTCACTGCTACAGGGTAGCTCATTCTCTGAAGTAACCATCACAACAGTCCAGGATTCAAGTGTGCACTCTGTTTGGTTCGTCCCAGGCTACCAGACCCACATGCTTGTCTCCAAGCCTGACTGCATGTAACTCCATGCACACAAGGTACTGCATTATCAAAATCATTCCCTGTTAGGACATCTGCAGAGATATCATCAAACACACCTAGTTGCTTGCTTCCTTTTCCACCATCCTAATCAAGGTGAACCCTAAACAAAGTTATTTGGAATGGGGTCCCTCCTAAAGCACTGACTGAAGTAGACTACCCAAGCAAGTAGTGCTCCTCTTTACCATTGCAGGCTTCACAATGGTTAGGTCAGAGGGTGTGTCTTTCTTAGAAGTGAACTGTTTACCATCTACTAAGATAGAATATAACCTCTTGTGGTAGATTGGTATCATTGTTGTCTCCAGACAACTTATCGCTGGCATTCTGTCATTCCCACTTAATGGATCCCCTACCTTTTGTTCCCCACCTTGCTTCCATGGACAGCTATATGCTACATGGCCCAACTGGTTACATTTACAACATTTAACTGTTGATCCAGGCCATGTACCTGAACCAGTGGCTTCCCCTGTTACTGGTGGACTCTGTTGGGGTGGTTTAGGCTACTCACCATGGGTTCCCTTAGACCCATGTGCAGCTATGGGTATAACTTTCCTGCGCAGTGATGCCCTGCTTGCTAGGTATAAGTCTCTCTTTTTCCCCAACTCATCAACAACTTTTAATGGCCTAAAGTTAACCTCCTGTATTCCAGTTTCCACTATTAAAATATATACATTTAAATAGTTACAATAGTGCATGTACAGTTCTATTCTCTTCCAGTAAGGCACACTGTGGTACATTTCAAACAGACTTTATAAAATACCTCTTCAGCACACATGCCTGTACAAACCAGTTTGATATACACATGAAATGCAGTTCTAATATAGTTATAACACAAGCATTTTGTGTAACTCATTTTGATATTCACAAATGGCATATAATTATTTAAAAAATTCCAGCTAGCTGGGCTGGCAGTATCTCCTTTTGCCACACCTTTAAAGAAGACTTGTAAGTTTTTTTAAATTTTAAATTAAAAAGTAAATGTTGTGGCAGCACCCCCCCCCCCAGCAAGTGGGCCCTTTCCAGCTAGCTGGGGGCCCCTCTCAGGCATTGAAGCCCTATTTGACTGTCTAGGTCACCTAGTGCTGGATCTGGCTCTGGTTCTATGGAAAGTTGAGTCGAAAGGTTCTTTCTACCTAACAGTCTAATTGCTGATATCTTCTGTTGAAGTCATTAATAAAGCTGTGATTTGACCTGATAAAAATAAGATAGTTTTCTAGCCTTCCTGATTTCTCAACTTCATAAGTAAGGCCTAACCTTATGTATAAACATAGTTCACCAAGAATCCAAAGTATTACATGACCTTAAAGAGACATGGACATAGCATATAACATCTGTCTCATACTGGTATTTAACTAGTAATCTTGGACTTTGCAGTCACCAGGGCCTCTAATATAGTAATAATAATTTCAAAGATTACTATAGCACTCCTAATCCTCAAGTATTATGGAAATGAACACAGACATAGGCAACCATTATCACACACTGGATTCAACCTAGTTTGGCTTTGTTAAGGAAAGATCATGTGTACTAAACCAGGTGGACTTTTTTGAGAAGGTCACCAAGGTAATGGATGAGGGGAAACTGGTGCATACTGCATACCTAGACCTGACTAAGGCATTCTATACAATTCCACACTCATATATAGTTGACAAAATCACTAAATTGAATAGAAACCCCTACCTAACTCACTGAATAGCCAACTGGCTCACAGGCAGGACCCAGGAAGTCAGGATTGGTGATACCACCTCCACTAAGAAACCGGTCACTAGCAGTGTACCTCAGGGCTCCATGCTGGACTGCTTCTATTAGGCATCTCTTTATCATACATAAAGGATAATGTCAAGGAGCTTTAACTCATGAAGTTTGCAGATGACTACAGATTGGGAGCTATCATAGATTTCCTCCATTACACCAACATCTTACAAGAGAGTCTAACACAGAGAAATGACTATTTCCAAAGTCATGGACTAAATCTCAATGCTAAGAAATGCATTAGAGAGCCTTCTGGGGAAACTACCACCCAGGCAAATACCCATTGATAAGACACTTCTATGAGATGACCAAGTAGTCAGGGATCTGGGAAAATATGTAGACAGTAATCTGGCCTTTGACCAACATGTGGTCAAGGTAGTAAGAAATTAATTCTATGTCACCCAACCTATAAGTAAGGGCATGACATCCAGGTCCAAGGAAGTCACAGTGCCACTGTATTTGACCCTTACTGAGTATAATGCCCCCTTTGGCATGTACCTGATCAAACACATGCAACAGCTGGAACACCCACAAAGGTTCCTTACCAGAAGAATCTAAGATTTAAACACATTGTCCTATACAGATCACCTTAAAGCCCTGTCTCTGTATGTACTCTGTTGCCTACAGGTTACTGAGAGGCAATATATGTGTGGCATACAAGGCATCCTTAGATCCAGCTCTGATTGACCTTTTGCACATCTGCAAAATAAATAGCATCAGAACCACTAGAGCTGAGTATTTAGTTTTGCGTATGACATAAATAAGGCATGTTGGTGAAACAAAGATGTGTCTCAGAGGATCTCCATGCTCTGGAATAGGCTCCCCATGCATATGAAGCAGAGTCCATCCCTAACTCTATTTAAGCATAAACTTGAACAATGGATGGGAAAGTCAGAAATTCATCCCGTGTCTGTCCTACATGTTTCTGATAAACAGAGGAAGACAGTAATGCCCATATTAACATATCCCCCACATAACCTCCAGAAACTTCCTAACATACCCCCCCCCTAATAAATGCCCGTGATGCATAGGGCCATAATTGGGTTGGATTGCATGGCTAGGTTTATAAAGTCCTTGGTGTTCTAAGAACTGTGAACCATGAACTATGAACATTTGTGCCCTTCCAAGCTACAGCACCTGATACTGAAAGTCAGGCCATCTACAAGAAGATGAAATGGCAACCACTGAGCATAATTTGGACCACCAGGTTCATACTGCAGATTTGCCATAAACGGTTTTAAAACAGTTTTATGTCTTTCATAGAGCATAATGTAATAATCAAACCTGAAAATGTTACAATTGCAGTCTTTCAAATGAAACAATGTATCTGCCAGCTCCTCCATGGCTTAGTACTGTTAGCATTTGTTATGCCAACATATGAGGAAGTCAGGGCAGCTCAAAAATATCTTATTTTTGTCTCCAGTTAATCAGGCAATTATTGGTTTTGGCATCTTCCTCCAGGGGGATTTATGGAAGCAATAGTCTCCATTACAGTATCCTCTGAAGAGAAACTATGTTGTGATAGGACCAAAAGCTGGTTGTTTGGTTCAATACTCCATTCTTTTTATTTTTTTTACCTGTTTTCAAATCTTACTGACATAGAAGTCTACCTGTGGACCAATGGCATCCACTGGAACAGTCACTGATTGATCCAAATGATTGCTCTTCATTCTTATCCAAACCATTAGAACAATAAATGCCCCTATTGTCAACCCCTCCATAGCATCCATAAGGAAGCAGCAAAGAACACTGAGCCTGCACAGTGATGACAATGGTGTGATATAAGTCTTTTAGATACAGCACTAAGCTCTGACATTTTTGAAGCCTCATAGTGAAATCAAGGATAAGATTATGACTCTTTTACTGCTACTTTGGTACAGCAGAGTAGGAAGGTGTTGCATCCTGGAGTCTGTGAGGAGCATGTCAACTTGGGCCTTTTATCCTATTGTCCAAATTTCACAATCATCCACAACTTCCTTAGGCCATGTGGGCAATTTCCTTAGGCCATGTCAACTGTCTCTGTAACTAAGATAATGCATCACTCTGTCTGATGCATTCAAAATGAAATTGTACAGTGGTAAAACGAGTTCCATTTAGATGCTCGAAAGTCCTTTTACGTGAATACGAAAAGAGCGACACGTATTGCACGAACCACGGAAACACCGAATGTCCAAAACTGCGAAATTCAAAATGTCGAAGTGTCATGATTGGCCCATCTGCGGTGAATGTGCGATAGTTACGGACCTTAGGGTTAGGGTGCGGGTTAAGGTAAGTGCATAGATAGTAATGTATGTAAGGTTTAGTGTAGGGTTAGAAGTAGGGTTTTGGTGCTTTACTTTAGGGTTAGAAGTAGGGTTTTGGTTAGTGTATGTATGTGGTTTATTTATTTTGTTTGGGTAGGCAGTATGTAGTGGGAGGTGGAGTTGGCCGACTATGGGGATTCGACTTTTTGAATTTCGCGGTTTAGTGCATTCGGCATATTCGCAGTTCGCACAATACGTGTCAGTGTTTTCGCATTCACTTAAAAGGATTTTCGCTAATATAATATAGACCATGGTAAAACATACTACTGGTCTGGTGACAGAAATGACCAGAAATACCCTTAACATAAGTGTTTCCTTAAGTGAATGATGAGAACCCTAAAACACTCTAGTAGGTCAGTGCATTCATAGATAATGTCATAGGTAAACACCCCTGCTATATGAATTAAGTTTTTTATCATGTGCAATAAACTGCATGATCTCAAACAATAGAATTTTAAAAATAAAGTACCTGTCATGACACCATTCCTCCTTCATATGCACTTAACATGAGGTGCATTTACCTGCAAAACAAAGTAGTCTCAACATCATTACACACAGAGAGTAGAAACATCTGACACCTCCCCTGGAACCCAGGGGTTGCTTGTGCTGTTGGACTACAGGACTGCACCCCCCAAGCTGTAAAATAAAAGGAAACAAAAAAATAATTAGCTGCGAGTCCTGGAACTCTGCACATGCGTGCAGGAATCCAGACTGCTATTTAACCATTCCAGATTATCCTGCTGCAGGAAGATGGGACTTTGTAGAACAGGTACATGTGTGTGTGTGTGTGTGTGTGTGTGTGTGTGTGTGTGTGTGTGTGTGTGTGTGTGTGTGTGTGTGTGTGTGTGTGTGTGTGTGTGTGTGTGTGTGAAATGCCCCAGTTAAATATACCTGGTGGCGAGAGAGAGTAACTCAGGCTCAAATCCTGTACCTTGGGTGCTGGTACCCACCACCACTTGTGAAAACTATTCAGATTTCTGCCTCATATTTTTGTTCTGTTGTTCCTCATAAAATCTGTGGATTTCTGGATTTTTAATTCATTAAATAATGACAGGCATTTGAATTTCAGAGGTCATATTCTTCAGAAAGTACATGGTAATACAAAACCTTTTATTCTAGCAATTTTCTAAGTTTATAAGATCAATAATTGAAATCTGTCCTTATTTTTGAGGCTGTATTCCCGCATTATTGGTTTCTCCACATTTTGTGTGCTAAGAAGTTAAGAGCTATGGCGAGAACTGAATTCACTGAATATGTTTGGGGGATGTATTCCCCCATTATTGGCTTTGTCCAGGTGTTTTGTGCTAAAAGGTTGAGAACTGAATTCACTAAATGACAGCCATTTAAGTTTGAGTCTTCCTGTCTTTTAAGAAACAATTGATTTGGCATAGCGGTATGTTGCTCTGACTGTAGTGCACAGGGTCCTGGTTCAAGACTTGGCGGTGAAATGCATGGTGGTAATACAACATTTTATTCTGGCAACTTTCCAAGATTATGCAAGCAATGTTTAAAATGTGTCCCTGTTTTTTGAGCTTTTGTCCCTCCCCAATAAATTTAGGCTTTTTCCAGATTTCTTGTACTGCAAAGTTGAGAGATACAGCTGAGTGTCAAGTGGATTTTACAAGGAGCTAAGAGCTTCAGGGGAAGAGAAGTTTAGTGCTGCTTATGCTGAGTCTGCTTGCATTGTTAATAGTATAACAGGTTGAATGCATGCTTTTGATTCAGAAGGCTGTGAGTTCTACTCCACCGGTATGTAAATGAATTGCTGATACTGTACTGTGCTGTGCTTTTAAAGGGGGTGGATGCTGCATTCCTGAGAACGTCCTCTTTGGCAGAAATACCTACTAACTATGAACCTGTTAGCAGTTTGCCATTCATTCCCTATTGCAATGTTACTAGCTTATCATTTTTTAATTTAACATAGGCAATTTATTCCTCAAGGACAACAGGCACTTTATTTGTAGTTGAAACAATGAAATATAAAGTTGTTTGCTAGCAGCAACCTCTTCATTAGTTACAGATCTCTTTAATGTGGAATTATTTAGATGAATTTTACTTCTGCAGAGATTCTGCATATTTCTTGATACTGGTGGATTGTAGAAGTTTGTGTAGACTTTTATGATGGAACTGTTCTGAATTGGGCAGTACTGATGCATGCATTTTGTTTTATTGTTTACTGGAAAAATGTTCAAAACAATAAATTTAAAATGCCCTCTAACAACTGTACTGTATTATACAAGGAATATAATTTAATACAATCAGGAAGGTGTATCAAAGGACATATGTATGTTTCATGTGCAAGGGGTCTTTGATTTGAAAACAGCCCAAAGTTAATCTTTATCTGCCACTGGCCAGATGTATTTTCTTTGAATGTGGGATTCAATGCCATTTCAATGAATGTGAGTTTCAAGGGCAGAGAAGTTTTAATGTTAAGTTTATTTCATTGTGAGACTGCATTGCTTTATTTAGCAGATATCTATTAGTGTTTGTGCTGTAAAATGTAAAATAAAACTTTTAAATGAAATCCAAATCATCGTAGAAGTAAAGCAGTATGCACATCAAAGTGTTTATGGTAAATGGGGCAAAATAGCCATGTAATGGGACATTAAAATGGCTGCAGGGGGGAGGCCCCATTTGACCAGGATTTTGTGAGGGGGGAAGTGCGGCAAACTCAAAGACAGCCCCAGCTGAACTATACCTCTCAACTGTCTAGATTTTCCAAGAATGAATAGATTTTTGCTTCTTATTTTTGGTTTGTTGTCCATAAAATTTGTGGTTTTCTGGCAAATCATTTAAATGAAGTCACTAAATAATGGCAGACATTGAGTTTCAGACTTCATACCATTCAGAAAAATGCATGTTAAATCAAGGCCTGTCATTCTATCAACTAAGTTTATACAAGAGCAATTTTTATTACTGTTTGTATGTTCCCTCAATATATTTGGCCTTGTCCAGATTTCCTGCATTAAGAGGTTAAGAGGTACGCACAAATACATTTCTTTATGGAATTAATTAAGTATATCCAAACCTCTCAACTCTCCCTGATTTTGGCTCAAAATGTTGCTCTCCCCTTAGTAATCCCTGTGCAAAATGTCAATTTTGGAAGAAAATGTGGAGGGCTTATAATTAATAAATAATTGTAATGATCAGAGTTATAGATTACTTTTATTTGAGAAATGCATGTAGATTCTCTTATTTTGTCAGCTGCTTAACTTAACAGTACTAATAGTAAAAAGTGTCCCTTTTTGACAGGTTCCCAGCTGTATTGTGTGGCTATTTTATATTTTTGTATCACGTTTTTGGTCTGTTTTTCCTAGGATTATGGTTTTCTGGCAAATTAGTGGCAAATTATTACAGACCAAAGTTAGAAAATAATGACAGACATTTGAGTTTCAGATTTCATACCCTTCAGAAAATTCATACCAATGCAAGACCTACTATTCTATTATCTTTCTAAGTTTATAAGAGCAAAATTTGAAAATTGTCCTTAGTTTTGGGCTTTTGTTCTATTTATGGCTTTGTCCAGATTTCTTGCTCTGAGGTTGAGAGGTGTGACAAATCTGTCAGGGCCATCACCGTCAGCCAGATACAGTTCAAATTGTGACATACATGTTGCACCCCACTCCCCCATGGAGTGACTCTGAATGTGTCCAAGCAAGGCAAGGAGCAGTTATGCATTGTAAGTGTGCAGAGTATCCACCCATCCAAGGCAGACACAAGTACTACAGTGGCTTTTCATCTGTCTTTGATTTTGCATAATGTTCTGGTTTTCTGTCATATTTTTGTACTGTTGATTTATGCTTTTTATAGGTTCATAGGTTGGTACTAGGCTATCTTTCCTAGGGCCTATACAAGTATAGCCATAACAATTCCCTGGATATTTCTTCCCACAATATTTACTTCCCTGGACCCCTGTCTAGCAGGGCAACTGATGTGATCCCCGAGGTGAATTTCCTATCTCCCATCCAATCGTCAAGGTTCCTTTTGAAGAGGCTAAGGAGGCTCTCTGCTTGACATGTATGGGCAGTCTATTTCAGAGTATGGGGAGTCCCTGGGTCTTATTATTCAATTCAGAAAATGCGTGTTGTTGCAGACCCTGTTGTTCTTTGTTTAAGTAGCAATGCTTTAATGACCATCAGGTAAGCTTGTCTGAGATTGTAAGATGCAAGTAAGTTTTAATAAGCATACTGTTAAAGAATTACCAACATTGAAAGTCTTTTTGCTGTTGCCATGCAGAGAATATTTACATAACTAGATAATGTATAAGCATTAGGTATTTAAATGCATATGACAGTATTTGTAATAAAGGACAGGATTACAGTATTTTCAGAAGCTCATTACATTTGTTGGAGACTTGCAATCATCGTTGCAGGCTTTACCTGTAAAGTAAACAGAATGCCAATCTATCATATGTGGTCCATAACATGTGATGTAATCCTTTAAGCAATTTATTTTGAGCTTGTTTCTTGTTTACTGTATATTTTTTACTTTGATCATGTTCTCTCCATGAAACAAGTAGATAGTTGTTGTCAAGCAGCAGATGTTTTTTGGATAAGAAACATTTTTACAAGTGGGGGTATCACAGAGTTTGCTACTTTCAGCATGTTAGTTGGTACTTTTTAAAGCTGAACGTAAAGTATAATTAGAACTGCAGTGCAAGGAGAAGTGGTTTGAGTTGAGTGGTGCTTGTTTTTTCATACTTGATTTTGAGCGTCTATATCGCCGTATCGAAGACGCAAAATGTAGAATGCTCACAAGAGCAAAAATGCCGAAATTCAAACTCGTTATTGTGGAGGGTTGTGCCCCCCACCCCCCCCCACTAAATATATATTCCAACTCCGAGATTGCACTACAGTGAAGAAAGGGCAAATATCCCAATCTTCACTGTGCAGCGATCTCAAAAACGGACCCTTGACATTTCGGCACTTTTGCTATTGTGAGCATTCGACATTTTAATTTTCGATACAGTCATATAGACCCAATTTTGACTGGCATTCCAATAATGTATTTAAAAAGTAATTTATTTTTTTCATGACTCACAACCTTTTTATTTCCATCTAGATATTAAGTGAGCTGTCATTTAACCAATGCATTGAAATATTTTTTTCTTCTCCACTTTATTTTGTCTTGATTGGACTGTCATAATGATGGTTTGGCACCCAGGGCAGCATATGTAATTAAAGTCTTGTTTTTTTGTGGTTTTGAGCATAGCACCACCCCTTTCTAATTGGCCACACCCCTTCCCATTGGCTCCACCCATCCAGCTGTCTCCTGAAGCCCCCCTTGATTTGAAGTCACCAGCCACCACTGCTGGAACCCTGGCATCAATGCTCCGCTTTCATGCACCATAAATCATCTTGCATCACATAGCATTCTTTAACAATGATGCAATAACAGAAATAAATTTAGTTTACCTCTAGCATCTCATTTGCTGTATTGCCACAAAGTAGTGCATATAAAGGAGCAGACTGCCATGATAAGCTCCTAAGGATACCCAGTTATGCCATTCAGAGCTGCTAAGAATGACACTAGACACTAGCATTCAACATAAAACAGCAACTTTAATAATTCACAAAATGGCAGATTAGCAGCAAGGCAGTTTACACCTTCCTCTCACATATACAACTTTCAGCCCAGCTTGCCTGCACAGTTCTGCTGAGCAGATTATTTATGTATGGATCTTCCAGCACAGAAACACAGAATTCATACATGTGTCTCTTCCACTCAGATATCATTAGGAATTTGCCAATGTTCTTGAGTTTGCCAGAAGGGAAACTATGAAGACTGGTAGAGAAGGGTGAAGGCTGTCACCCTAGTCCAATAGAATTTGATACATAATTCTGGCATTTGTAAACATAAATGTAAAATACAGGCTTGGGTCTTAAATGTAAAGAAATGATGTTTCAACAATGTGGCAACATTGCCATCTGCTGTAAGTAAACCTAAGTCAAGCATTTGTTATTGGTCCTTTGAAATTAAAATTATCTTATGTCTATTCCTTTGGAGTTAGAATTTGGAGTCGATGAGTCTGGAGTAAGCATCCTGCCTATTGTTTTAAGGCTAAAGTTAATGACCAGAATTTACATGTAGAATGTCCTTTATTGCTCTAAGTGTAAAATAATGTAAATGCAGTTTCTTTGTGGACTGGGAACCAAGAAAGTATAAACAAATGATGTAATGTTTTATCAGAACTGCCATTTCAATTTAATCAGTGAGAACCAGAGATTATTGAGCATTTTTGTCTTGATATCCAACCTCAGCACTGCCTGTTGTCTTAAGTAAGTTATCTTAGAAGTATGTTTTCTTGTAGAAATGTCTAGGACTATAAAGATTAGACTAAGTGTTTTTCTGTTATTTCAGAACTGTACTACTGACTTATTTTAAGTTTCTGTGTGATCTCTGAACTCTTGAACAGCACTGTGGTGTAGTAGTATTGTCTTGTGTTTTTAGTATTTATTATTAAATAATTTGTAAACCCTTTTCAACTGTGGCTGGTTTATGTAGAAATAAAGTAAGCTCTAGAGTACATTGCATGCTTATAAGTGATCCTGTAATAAGCATTTCCAAAGTCTTAAGATTGCTTAAGTTGCACTACTATTGGATAATAATATTGCACAGTAATAATTGGACACCCTTTTAAGGGCTTTTGGGTAGCTGATAAATATTAGCTGGTGGTGGCAGTGATTACTACCATATAGTCTGGGTAAAAGGGCACAGCTGGAGAATCTGTGTCAGCCTTTCCCAGGAGTGTCTGTGAAGTTGTATAAATACTTATTTCAAAGTGTGTGTGTGTGTGTGTGTGTGTGTGTGTGTGTGTGTGTGTGTGTGTGTGTGTGTGTGTGTGTGTGTGTGAGCTACTTGGGCAGGGGCACGAAGCACTGGTTGGACAGAGAGGATACTGGAGGTTAGCTTGCCAGCTAGGCTGAGATCTGGACCCTATAGCTCTGTCAGTGGGGAGTCTTATTGGGGAACTGGGGAGCAAGGGAGCGACCAGCCCCAGACTGACTCTGATCACTGTGTGCACTTATGGGAAATTGTACTTTACTGTGTGTATTTGTTATCCTTTCATCTTATATGAGATGCCCTCTCTGGTGTTAGCGGTGAGGATTGATGCTCCTTGATTGCTAGGCCGGGGCGCGGGCGTCACATGTGGTTTGCAGTGGTGGGATCCACTTCACATTTCTGGTAGCTGTTGATATCCACATCACATATTAATTAGTTGGCAATTACTAATTAGCTTGTAGTGGATTGGGTAGAGTGAATCCTGTAGCTTATGTAACGTGATCTCTGAAGGTGTTTTGTACTCAAAATCAGCCATGCAGTGTATACTGAGAGCTCAGATCACAATTGTTTTATTTCATTTGTTAGCTTAGTTAGTCAGGGTGAGCAAGCAGCATGTCAGCCAAGGAGTATCGAAAGCTGACAAGAAGCCAGCTGGTGGAGATGTGCCAGGCTAGAGGACTGCTGCACGGAAACCTGACTAATGCAGACCTGATTGCAGCCTTGGTTACAGCTGCATCAGAAAACAGCATCCAGGAGGATGATCAGACTGGCAGTGGAGATACAATATCCTCAGAGAATGGACAGCTCAACTTTTCTGCGAAGGACAATCAGACTGGCAGTGGAGATACAAGATCTTCAAAGAATGGACAGCTCAACCTTTGTGCAGTGGACTTAAAAATCCAACTGGAGCTAAAGAGACTTGAGTTGGAGGCCAGGCGTTTGGAGACAGAAGCTGAAGAAAAGGATCATCAGAGGAGGCGTGAGAGGGAAATATAGGCTCTTCACCAGAGTCACTGAGGTAATGGGGAAGGGAGTAACTGGACCTCAGAATCCCAACAGGTCAGTAAATTTCTTCCACAATTTAAAGAGGGGGATAATTTTGATAGTTTCATTCATATGTTTGAGAGGGTATGCAAACAGTATAGTGTTGACCAAAGGGTCTGGGTACAGTTCCTGACCACCTTACTCCATGGGAAAGCTGTAACTTTTTTATCAAAAATGCCTGACTCTGTCTGTTTTGATTATACTGCTGTAAAAAATGTCTTTTAGAATGTTTTAAGCTAACACCTGAAATGTATAGGAAAATATTTTGTGAGCATAGACGCAAGGCAGATGAAAATGTATGTGAATATGTTGCTGAACTGAGCACTTATTTTCACAGCTGGGTAAGTGGATGTCAGGTCACCGCTTCTGAAGGTCTGGCAGACCTTTTGGTGAGGGAACAAGCCCTTAGCACTTTGACTGAGGACATGAGGATCTGGTTAGCTGATAGACAATGTGCTACTTCAGATGAGTTGGGGAAGAAGGGAGAACTATACCTGGCCAGCAGGGCAGCCCTGCACAGGAAGGGGACCCCCAGTACTGCTCATGGGTCAAAAGGAACCCATGGTGGGCAGCACAGACTTCCACAACAGAATCTGCCAGTAGCAGGGGAAGCCACTAGTCCAAGTACATGTCCAGGAGCGAGGGTTAAATGTTTTGAATGCAACCAGTGGGGCCATGTGGCATACAGGTGTCCACAGAGGCAAGATGGAGAACCAAAGGTGAGGGAGCCAATAAGTGGGAAAGGCAAAATGCCAACAATAGGTTGTCTTGAGACAACAGGGGTATGGAACTACCATCCTGCAGATGTCCTGAGAGGGAAGGATTTGGATGAGGCAGTACCAAGTACTTATGCAGTTACATGCAATGAGGCTAGGAGACAAGCACATGGCTCGGGTAGCCTGGGGGAGACCTAGACAGACTGCACACTTGCAGCGAGGACTGGTGCGGTGGGTACTTCAAGAAGGGAGCTATGCTACAGTGGGATTGAAGGTCAGCCACAGCTGCTTGTGGGTACTGATGCTCCCTTGGACAGAGTGACTGCAACGGTAGAGGTGAGTAGTAGTACCCAGGCTGACAGTGAAGCACCGCTGTCAGAGGATGCCATACTCCATGTGGAAGGGGAGCTGGGAAGGGTTACAAGGAGAGAGTTGAGACAGGCTCAGCTCTCAGACCCTACATTGCAAGGCCGGAGGCAGGTAGCTAGGGAGGCACCTGATTCTCAAGGAAAGGGAGAATCTGTATACTGGGACAAAGGGTTACTGTACAGAGAGTGGACCCCTGAGGGAGGGCTAGAAGGTGAGATAGTACAGCAGTTGGTAGTGCCGAGAACCTACCGTCTGGCACTTCTAGCCATAGCCCATGATATTCCCTTTGCAGGTTATATGGGCATAAAACATACAAAGAGACATATTATGCAGAACTTCTATTGGCCTGAAATTTCCAGAGATGTAACAGGGTACTGCAGGACCTGTGAGCAGTGCCAAAAGGTAGGCAAGGCAGGAGACAAGGCGAGAGCTCCTTTGATGCCTTTGCCTGTGATTGAGGAGCAATTTCAGAGGGTAGCTATGGATATTGTCGGTCCTCTGCATACTCCAAGTTCTACAGGGAAAAAGTATATCCTAGTGGTAGTGGATTATGCTACACGATACCCTGAGGCAGTGACTTTGTCCTCCATTGAGTAAGAGAAGGTAGAAAATGCTTTGTTAGAGATTTTCAGCAGGGTAGGTTTCCCAAAAGAAATACTGTCTGACAGAGGTGCCAATTTCATGTCAGACCTGCTGGCTTGTCTGTGAAAGTCCTGTGGGCTGAAGCACATGAAGACCACCCCTTATCATCTCCAGACCAAGTCCATGCTACAGGCATTTGCAGATCAGTTTGAGAGTGAGTGGGACAAGTATTTGCCCCATCTGTTGTTTGCTTACAGAGAGGTTCCCCAGGAATCCACATTTTTTTCACCCTTTGAATTGATGTATGGGCATATGGTAAGGGGATCTCTAGATTTAATTCGAGATGAGCGGAAAAGTGAGTGTGAGTCTCACAAGGAGTCTGTTGTGACATGTGTCCTAACCCTCGGTACAAGGCTCAGGGAACTTATGGGTTTGGCCCAGGAGAACCTGGCAGAAGCCCAACAACAGAAAAAGGTGTGGTATGACAGGAATGCTCGAGCTAGAGATATGCTGTGGGGCAGCAGGTAATGGTTCTCATTCCTGTCAGACACAACAAGCTGCAAGCAGCTTGGGAGGGTCCCTACAAGGTGGTAAGAAAGGTAAGTGATTCAACTACATGGTGGAACTGCTAGGCAGATGGTAGGGGCACAAATTGTACCATGTTAACATGATTAAACCTTACCATGATAGGAAGGCCCTTGTACTGAATATTTGTAGTGGATTGCAGGAGGAGTCTGAGGGAGAGCTGAGGATTGATCTCCTCAGTGAGGCTTGGGATGACACCTTGGTGGAAGGGGTAGTACTGTCCCAGCAGCTATCTCCTACCCAGGTTTGAGAAATCTGAGCAGTGTTGCAGGAGTTTGGGGACATGTTCACTTTGAAACCAGGGTGCACCCATCTGGTGCAGCACCAGGTGGATACAGGACCCCAAAGGCCTATTAGGCAGGCCCCTTATAGGGTGCTTGAGAGTGTCAGACAGGCTCTGAGGGAAGAGGTACAGAAGATGTTGGAACTAGGGGTGATTCAAGAGTCCAACAGTCCCTAGGCCTCCCCAGTGGTGCTGGTGCCAAAGAAGGATGGCAGCACCAGGTTATGTGTGGAGTACAAAAAATTAAATAGTCACACAGAGTTGGATGCCTTGGACAGATGAGGCCCTAGAGCAGCTGGGTAGCGCTAAGTATCTTACAACCATTGATCTTACCAAGGGTTACTGGCAGGTGCCCTTGACTCCCAGTGCTAGAGAGAAGTCAGCCTTTGTGACTCCTTTTGGCTTGTATGAGTTCACAAAGATGCCCTTTGGGATGAAGAATGCCTCAACAACTTTCCAGAGGCTGGTGGATAATATCCTAGCAGGAGTAGGAGGGTTTGCTCTTGTTTACCTAGATGATATTGCTATCTACAGCCATTCCTGGCCACAGCACCTTCAGCATGTCAGGGAGGTGCTGGGCAGACTACAGAGGGCAGGGTTAACCATTAAGCTGAGCAAATGTCAGGTGGGTATGGCAGAGGTCTCCTACCTAGGACATAGAGTGGTAATTGGTAATATAAGGCCAGAACCTGCCAAAGTGGAAGCCATTCAGGCATGGCCTGCACCTGTTACCAAAAAGCAGGTGAGGGCATTCTTAGGGACAGCAGGGTACTGCAGAAAGTGCATCCATAGTTATAGTACCATAGCTGCACCCCTCACAGACATGACAAAGAAGAACAGGCCAGATAATATATTGTGGACCTCAGCAGGCATTCCAGAAGCTTAAAGAAGCTTTTGGAGGACCCCCTGTGTTAGCCAGTCCAGATTACAGCAAATAAGTTGTTGTGCAAGTGGATGCTTCAAACCATGGGGTGGGGGCTGTACTTAGCCAGATTTCTTCAGAGGGAGAAGAGCACCCAGTGGTTTATCTCAGTCATAGGCTCCAACCCAGGGAGGAATGCTATACAGCTGTAGAAAAGGAATGTCTAGCCATAGTGTGGGCACTGCAGAAACTTCAGCCTTATCTGTATGGAAGAAAATTCACTGTAATGACAGATCACAACCCTCTAATATGGTTAAACAGAGCCAGTCAGCAAAATGCCAAGTTGCTAAGATGGAGCCTGGGGTTGCAAGCATATGATATGTCAGTGCAACACTGCAGTGGAGTTAGGAATGCCACTGTGTACCTTTAAGGTTTTAACTAATTAGTTGACGTAAAAGGACGTGATTATATATTTGAAATTTGGTGGTACTATTTGAAAATTCAGTTCTGATGAAGCTACAGCTGCGTCCGTAGCGAAAACGCTTTTGTTTTTTATTAAAAATTGCATTCAAACTATCACAGCTTGTTCATTTGGACCTTGTTTTCACCCTCCAGGGTATTTTAACAATTTTGTGGATTTTCTCTGATTACTGGAACTTGGGAGCAGCCGTTTTTGTACCTTTTTATTTGTTATTGGTCCTTTGAAATTAAAATTACCTTATGTCTATTACCTTGAGGTTAGAATTTAGAGTCAATGAGTCTGGAGTAAGCATCCTGCCTATTGTTTTAAGGCTAAAGTTAATGATCAGAATTTACATGTGGAATGTCCTTTATTGCTCTAAGTGTAAAATAATGTAAATGCAGTTTCTGTGTCGCCTGGGAACCAAAAAAGTGTAAACAAATGATGTAATGTTTTATCAGAACTGCAGTTTCAATTTAAGCAGTGAGAACCAGAGATTATTGAACATTTTTGTCTTGATATCCAACCTCAGCACTGCCCATTGTCTTAAGTAAGTTATCTTAGAAGTATGTTTTATTGTAGAAATAGCTAGGACTATAAAGATTAGATTAAATGTTTTTCTGTTATGTCAGAACTGTACTACTGATTTATTTTAAGTTTCTGTGTGATCACTGAACTCTTGAATAGCACTGTGGTGTAGTAGTATTGTCTTGTGTTTTTAGTATTTATTATTAAATAATTTGTAAACCCTTTTCAACTGTGGCTGGTTTATGTAGAGATAAAGTAAGCTCTAGAGTACATTGTACACTTATAAGTGATCCTGTAATAAGCCCTTCCAAAGCCTTAAGATTGCTTAAGTTACACTACTATTGGATAATAATATTGCACAGTAATAATTGGACACCCTTTTAAGGGCCTTTGGGTAGCTGATAAATATTAGCTGGTGGTGGCAGTGATTATTACCGTATAATCTGGGTAAAGGGGCACAGCTGGAGAATCTGTGTCAGCCTTTCCCAGGAGTGTCTGTGAAGTTGTATAAATACTTATCTCAAAGTGTGTGTGTGTGTGTGTGTGTGTGTGTGTGTGTGTGTGTGTGTGTGTGTGTGTGTGTGTGTGTCAGTTACTTGGGCAGGGACATGAAGCACTGGTTGGACAGAGATGGTACTGGAGGTTAGCTTGCCAGCTAGGCTGAAATCTGGACCCTTTAGCTGTGCCAGTGGGGAGTCTTATTAGGGACCTGGGGAGCAAGGGAGTGACCAGCCGCAGACTGACTTTGATCTCTGTCTGCACTTAAAGGAAATTGTACTTTACTGTGTGTATTTGTTATCCTTTCCTCTTATATAAGACACCCTCTCTGGTGTTAGTGGTGAGGATTGATGCTCCTTGATTGCTGGGCCAGGGCATGGGCATCACAGAAACATATTTCCTTTTCTGGTCCATGCAACTGTGGACACTTCAAGATGTTTCTATAAGTAGCATATAATATCACAGTAGCCTTAGCCTCCTTTTCCTTCCTAAATATTATTGGGATTCCATGATTCAGGAGTTTGATATGTCAGTCTGATTCAACATTTGGCACAGCAGTCACTGGACTCAGGAAAATATATTCTGAGCACCTTTGCAGTTTGATTCTCAGCAGCGACTTCTTTCACTAGCTTAGTTTTACAAGCAACAACAACATGTCCCATCTTGTTTCATTTAGTTCATACCTGAAGTTATACATATGCTCAGGCCAGAGGTCATGTTAGAACACAGACTTCACATTTACAGTGTATACAGATAGCCAGCTCAAGAATCTACAGAGGTCTTACACATGTCGTTAGAGATGAAATTATGAATTTGAATAGAGAGTTTACTCCATAAATGAGCAATACTCTCAGCAGTGAACTTGAAATATTTTACAGTTTTACAAGACCCAAGACAGTAACAAAGACTACTGTCTTGTAACAATCTTTCAGGAAAAGCTAGATTCAAACCTAGCATGATTCTTAACAATTCATTATGTAAAGCTTTGAATCCTAAGCATAATCATTCTCTTATAAAAGGGTAATGAATGGAAAATAACCCAATGTTGAAGTCGGTCAAAATAGTCAAGATCATTATACAGAGGACTAGTAACAAAAGAAGCCAACGAAAAAAGTAAGCAGTGTTGCTATTTTCTACAAAAACATACTAGATATTTCCCTTTTCCTCTACACCCTGACAATTTTCTGTAACTCAGAAATCCTACTAACAATGGTAAAACTAAACACTCAGACGAAAATCACAATCGTGGATATATACATGGTTCCCTATTAAGTAAGTGAAATATAGCAAATGCTGTTTAATCAACAGCTAAATGATGAAATGGCAAAGTCCTGAAGACATGTAACACTAAGCCATTTTCGGGATTTTGCCATTTCCTCCACTGTGGTGTGATCTCAGAGTTTGTATATTTAAATAGGCGAAACCCTCCACTTTATTTTGTGTTTGTTTTTTTTTTTGTGGACCAGTTTGTTCAGAATTTTGTGTTTCCATTTTTTTTTGGGGGGGGGGGTTGATTATACAGCGTTCGCTATTTTAAGCATTCTCTGTTATAATATAGACCCTATATACATACCCGTGGTAAAAATGATAAAACACCATAAAATAGTCTCTGCTGGGCCTCCTCAAAAATCCTTCATGAAGAAACAATATTAGGTGATGTTAACATAGAGTTACAAACCAACACAATCTGAAAATCCCATACAAGTTCACCCCAAGTTATAACCACACCCACTGCATTCAACAAAGTCACAAGTAGACAATCACCCCTCAACTGAATCCTAACATCTTCGCCGAATAAAATATCACCCCATGGGACTGTCAAACAGCCTAAGCGATCACATACCAATCTGCACTAAAATGTATGAAAGAAACAGCCCTAAAAGACATCATAGTAGTCTAGTAATACAACTTCATGTTGACACTTATTAATACACTTCATCTGCATTAGTGCTAGTCACCAAATGCTCTCTTCATAAATTATGTTGTCTCTGAATTCAATAAAGTATTTTTTTGTGGTCTAAATGCACTAGTCCCCCTACTGAATTAAAGGATTCAAAGCCAACTCTGCCCCATGGCTATGCTTAGCAACTAAGCAACTCATAAAACAAAAGCAAACAGCATGGAATGTCTGGACAAAAAAATAAAACATCTCCCAGTTTACTAGCATATAGACAAGTAAGTTACCTAACAAAACAACTTATCAAAAATCAAAACATGCACAGTAATAATCCACTCAATCAGATAACCTCCTTCAACATTTCTCCTTCCAATTATTTCCCACATATACCATCAAAAATACCTTAAAAATTAAAGCCTATTACAACTGTCCCTGAGAATCTATCTGGTAAATATCTTAAACTAGCAGCTGAGGTTATTACATATAAAGCTTCATATCTGATAAATTGATCCAAATCTGAAAATAAAGTCCCCTCAGCAAGGAAAAAATAATTTAATATTCCAATGCATAAGGGTAGAATTATTACAAAGCTTTTAAAATATAGGCCAATTGCTATTTCATTTCCTCTTTCAAAAATATAGGAAAACATGTATCCATAAGCAACTTATCAACTTCCAAATAATAACCATCACCTCACATCTACTGCTTTGCTGAATTTTGTTAATACTATCAAACCCATAGAAATGCCAGGAGCCTAGTCTCTACCATCTTCCCAGACTTGTAAAAAGCTTTTCTTACTATCTTCCACAAACAGCAAAATGGAAAAATGATTGCTCTACCTTCTTGCTAGTAAGTATTGGTGTCCCACAAAGATTTATACTAGGCTTCATACTTTTCAACATATTCATTAATGACCTCTACACGGCTATAAAAATGCTACCCTAGTTCAATATAGTGATAATTTGATCCTAATCTGTTAATCTGATCCTAATATGCCAATATTTCCTATAAATTCCAAGACCTTCCATAACAGTCATTCTTATTGATTTAAACATAGTTAAATAATTCACAACTAAAGTTCTAAACCCTAAAAAACTAAATTACTTCTCTTTACCGTAAAACTCATATCTTCCAAAACAATATAATTCACCATTGTCTCAGCCAGTACCACAATAGCACAAATAAATCAGATAAAATTACTGGGTGCCATTACTGGGTGACATTACAGATAACCACTTGAAAGTGACCACCATGTATCAAATGTGGTTAAAAAAATCATCAAAAACTGGCTACATTATGCAGGGTAAATACCTTCCTCATTGACATGGCCTGAAGGTATACAGCCTCCACTTTCTTACTGCTATCACATTGCATAGCTCTTTGTCAACTAACTACAATACACACATTTCTCTCTTTAAGTCAGAAAAATGTCTGGCCCTTAACAACTTAATGCAACACTCCTCTCCCAATAGAATTTTTCATTCTACAGAAGTCACTAATCATTGTAACCGAATCATCTAATACTGCAGGTGACTATATTTAAATAGCTAAACCATAAAACTATATCCCACTACCACTAAAATCAATTCAGATACGCAAACTCATTCAAAACACAACTAACACTTACTAAATTAATGGATCTGCTGCTATACATCTCCAGGATAAATGCTGCTGTTATCTTCAGCTTGTTATATCAATAAAAAATCATTTCTCTACTTTCAGAATCCTATACCCCATGACCAATCTAAAATAATACCTGAATAGCTTTACTATCATATGCCATGTAAATATATTATTTTGTGACACTGCTCACCTCCCATCTATATACTTCTAATATAACACTTACGGTAGCCACATATATATATATATATATATATATATATATATATATATATATATATATATATATATATATATATATATATATATATATATATATCTGAACCTGCTTTGCACACCATCTCTTAACTACAATATTAGTATTTTGTGCCCTACCTACTTCTTTCCCTCCCCTCAAGTTTTTTGAATTTGTCAGCTAGATACTAGACCATCGCATGGTCTAGTATCTAGCTGACAAACCCACTAATGTATGCCTGTTAAAATGCTCAATATTTAACATCTACTAATGCACAATTATCTTTTGTACTCTAATAGCTCATGTGAATGTATCTGTTCATGTATATCACAAAATGTCTGTTTAGAAATGTTTGTAATATGTTGGAGCTTTTCTCCCTATGTTTCTGCTGAACAAGGGTTTTTTACTAAAACCTGTTAGACAAACCTGGTAAACAAAAGCATAAAATAAATAAATAAATAAATACTAAATGTTCTTTGTAGTCCCCTGTGGATAATTAAATCACCATTGGAATAGGAGAAAAACATAAAATTTAACTCAGTAATTGGCTTAATCATCATCTTATTTCGGCTGTTCCCATTAGGGGTCGCCACAGTGGATCACCTGTTTCCATTTTTTCCTGTCCTCTGCATCTTGCTCTGTCACACCAACCATCTGCATGTCCTCCCTCACCACATCCATACACTTTATCTTAGGCCTTCCTCTTTTCCTGTTACCTGGTAGCTTCATCCTTAGCATATTTTTCCCAATATCCTCAGCATCCCTCCTCAGCACATTTCCAAACCAATGTAATCTTGCCTCTCTGGCTTTGTCTCCAAACCTTCCAACCTGGGCTGACCCTCTAATATACTTATTCCTAATCCTGTCCACCCTTGTCACACCCAGTGCAAATCTTAATATCTTTAACTCTGCCACATCCAGCTCAAACTCCTGCCTTTTTGTCAATGCCACTGTCTCCAACCCATATAACATAGCTGGTCTCACTACCCTCTTGTAGACCTTTCCTTTCACTCTTACAGGTACTCGTCTGTCACAAATCACTCCTGACACTCTTCTCCACCCACTCCATCCTGCCTGTACTCTCTTCTTTACCTCTCTTCCACACTCACCGTTACTCTGAACTATTGACCCCAAGTATTTAAACTCATCCACCTTCGCCACCTCTACTCCTTGCATCCTCACCATTCTTCTATCCTCCCTCTCATTCACACACATATATTCTGTCTTAGTCCTGCTGATCTTCATTCCTCTTCTCTCTAGAGCATATTTCCATCTCTCCAGGGTCTCCTCCACCTGTTCCCTACTCTCACTACAGATCACAATGTCATCTGCAAACATCATAGTCCATGGGGACTCCTGTTTGATCTCGTCTGTCAACCTGTCCATCACCATTGCAAATAAGAAAGGGCTCAGAGCTGATCCTTGATGTAACCACAGCTCCACCTTAAACACAGCTGTCACTCTCACCGCAGACCTCACCACTGTCACACTACCCTAGTACATATCCTGTACCACTCTTACATACTTCTCTGACACTCCTGACTTCCTCATACAATACCACAACTCCTCTCTAGGCACCCTGTCATATGCTTTCTCTAAGTCTACAAAAACACAATGCAACTCCTTCTGACATTCTCTGAACTTCTCCATCAACACTCTCAGAGCAAACATCGCATCTGCAGTACTCTTTCCCGGCACGAAACCATACTGCTGTTCACTAATCATCACGTCCCTTCTTAACCTAGCTTCCACTACTCTTTCCCATAACATCATGCTGTGACTGATCATTTTAATCCCTCTGTAGTTACTACAGCTCTGCACATCACCCTTATTCTTAAAAACCGGTAGCAAAACACTTTTTCTCCATTCCTCAGGCATCCTTTCACTTTCTAAGATTTCATTAAACATAATAATTGGCTTAATACAACTTACAAATAAATCTTTAAAGCAAAATATCTAAAGTGAAAGTTTTTGAAAATTTGATCGAGTGCTCACAGCATTGAATTAAAGGAGCAAAAGTCATGAAATTACATTAGCTAAAATTGATTTTAAATCTGTTCCTGTTCAGCCATTTTACTACACTAAAACGATAGTTAACGAATATATTATAATCCACGTTATTGATTATAACTAATCTTAATTTGATGCCATCTGCGTATTTCGTAATCCAAATACTTTTACCAGTAGGTAGCAACGAAAACAATGTTACAAAGTGCCAGAACTAAAACAGACCCCTGAGGGAACACTGAGTGAACATCACCCAAAGAGAATAATGGCTGCTAATTTTCACATGACATTTCTAATACTTTTGGCCTCATTCAGCGCACACAGCTCTAACTCATAATGTAAACAGCTATATCTCATGCATGTTCCAGGATTGCATGTTGTCCATTTCTTCAGCACATCCTCTTCTGGCAAGTATCATTCTTGCTAATGTATTTGCATATCACCTCCCACAAATCATTTGCATATTCATAACAACATTTTGCTTCTTTACTAGCTCAGCATCTCTAGCAATCTAATTTGCTCTTTCTCAGTTTAAATTTACTTCTGTTTGCAACTGTTGAGACATCAGCTAGCTGATTCACTATTCTGTCTTAAATTTGTTCATATTTAGTTTGGATCATAGCTATCAGCTGATTTTGCCTCATGTTTTTGGTCTGTACCTCATAAACCTTGTAGTTTTTCTGGAAAATTCTCGAGTACTACTGTCAGCAAATAATGACAGATATATGAGTTTTAGCCTTCAGAACTAGGATCCAGAAAGGCTTACTATGAGGGGGAGCATTAATACACCCAGCTTCCGCCTAGTGACAAGCCTTTCTGATTCTTAGACCGCCCTACCACTAAGGTTTTCCACTTGCCAGGCCCCCAGCATGGATGGTGGTCTTACTGACAGAGCTGCATGATAATGCGGCAGTAAGGGGGAGCAATTAATTATAATTAGCCATGTCATCACCCCTGGAAATGCTAGTAGATACTGACTTGCATGAATGAGCAATTCAGACAATCTCTTTGCCATGTAAAATTTCACTCCTGGAAGAAAAAGTAACTATTGAAAAATCATGGTTGTCAGTTGTTTACTTCTGTGGGAGTACACATGGTGCAGGTAAGTTCAGCAAAAGACATGTGAGTAGAGTATGTATTGATGTATGTGTGTTGTGTGTGTGTGTGTGTGTGTGTGTGTGTGTGTGTGTGTGTGTGTGTGTGTGTGTGTGTGTGTGTGTGTGTGTGTAATTATATGTGTGCATGTCTGTGCAGATGTTTTTGGGTGTGCGCATATCTGTACTGGCATGAATAAAGCTGCATTAGTGTGTGTGTGTGTGTGTGTGTGTGTGTGTGTGTGTGTGTGTGTGTGTGTGTGTGTGTGTGTGTGTGTGTGTGTGTGTGTGTGTGTGTGTGAGGCAGTGAAGTCACACTAGGGTAGCTAGGCAGAGAATCAAGAGTCTGTGTTTGTGTGCATATCTGTCTATCTGTTGGAGCATGTATGTGGGTAAATAAGTGAATGTTTCTGTAAGTGTGATCAGCTGTGTGTGGGGGGCTTGTTTGTTCTTAGATGGGTGGATGGACATGTATGTGTGTGTCTGGGAGTGTGTATTTTTGTGTGTATGTGTGTGGGCATGTGTGTGTGTGTGTGTGTTTGAAGGGTAGTTCCCTTGGCAACACCAGGGAGAACACTGCCATCAGGTCAGACAGCGCTAGTGCGGGCCAGTGTACAATTCAAAGGAATGCTAATGAGCTGATAATGATGTCTTTCTCATTGCAGCCATAGCTATTGATAATGAGATATGACTATTGCAGTAATTGACCAGCCTGCAGTAGGCAATTACATACTCAGTGACCCCTTTGTTTCTGAACTCTGGAACATATTGTGCATAAAATGCATACTAATGTAAAACCTGTTATTCTAGCAATTAGGCACATAAGAACAATATTTAAAATCTATCTTAAATTAATGTTTATTTTTTTCCCTGATTCATGGGCTAAGAAGTTGAAATGTATGGTTTATTTAAACTCACAACTATACGCAGATCATGCCAATTGCTTACCTTGAGCTCTGTGGTGTCCACTCTGTTGTTTGGCATGCTTTTTGGGAGGTCTAAATGGAGTTTTCTGTCATTTTGTATGAAATACGTTCCCAATTCTGATATCTCTCACAATGAGCACCCAAATGTATGAAGTCACATTGTTCAGAGTTTCTGAGAATGGCACTTGACAGCAGAATTTGAACTAAAACAACAACTTTAATAACTAATAAAATGGTGTGTGTGTGATTGTGTGCGCGCGTGTGTGTGTGTGTCTGTGTGTGTGTGTGTGTGTGTGTGTGTGTGTGTGTGTGTGTGTGTGTGTGTGTGTGTGTGTGTGTGTGGATATAAGGTATGAATCATGTCATCTATCCACAGTAATGCTGTGATACTTAGATAATAGAGTATTATAACAAGGAAGTCTAAAATGGTAATACAATTATCTTAAATAAAAAGTGCTCCCTAGAGCTATACTACATTTACTCTGAATCCCACTAACCTGAAATTCCATATTACACCTGTTAGACTCAGATGCCCATGATGAATAACAAAAGGTTTCTGGGGCAAAAAGAGCAGACGACACTTGTGAGAACTGTATTTGTGCAAAACAGCCACTTTTACAAAGTTGTCTGACTGTTGTATTCTATGTGTTGGGGGGTACAAAATATATAGGAGGCATATCCCATATACCTCCTTACGTAATGTAATCACCTCTGATACTGCTACATCTGCGGGGGAGGAGGTCCTTCATACAGTACAGTTCTCATTCTCACACTATTGTGAAATTTTAGTTATGCAGTGTCATACTTCTCCACAAAACAGAACCTTTCACTCTCAGTACATTGGGCGTGTATTCTTGGCAAGCTAATATTTGCTTTGTAGATCTCCTGTAACTGTATAAGGATTACGTTTAGTAAATCACATGTGCAAATACTTGGTATAACACCTCCATTAAATAAAAATATACTGACTAAACACTTTTACCCTCCCCACTGAAACAAAACCTTACTTTTACAGATTCACAGGTACACATCAGGTTACTAGCATGAGCATCAGAGCACAGACAGTGAAGGAGACAGGGTTACAGCACTTACTAGCAGACAACCAGCACAAAAAAGTGGTTTCCTATCGTGTGATCGAAAAATGTAAATGGTGAACGTGTATTGAACGAACCTGACTCGTCGAAAAGTTGAAAAGTTGCGCGCGTAACACAGAAATTGCCGTAGGGAATATTTTCCCTTTACTTCAATGCAGTGCAATCTCGGAATAGGAATATTTAAGTAGCGGGGGTGTGGGGGGCACAGCCCCCCAACATGGAGGGTGCAGGGAGGCTTGCCCCCCTGCCTACAGCGTTTAGGTAAGTATAGTTTTTTTTTTTTTTTTTTTTATTATATTTTTGAAATTTCAAAAATCGCTCATATGGTGTCGACCATATGGTGTTCGATGTTTGAAACTTTCGAAAATATAATACAGACCCTCAAAAAGCAACTCATGTACTGAAAGATATGCACCCTTAAACCATCCTGTTGTCTTTATAGGTAACTATTTGAAATGCTGGGACCTGCTAGAGTGAGTCCCGAATTGTGGAAAGTGAATGTCTGAAAAAACAGACTTATATATATTAAGTTTGAGATGCCATTTCTTTTTGTCCATGGTATTATGATCTCAGAATTGATAGATATAAAAAGAAGGTTTAAGAAGAGTGATTTTCAAGATTTGCTCTACTCTGGGTTTTCGGCCTTTTCTGGTCAACTTTTCAGCACTCAGCATTTTGAATGCTAACATTTCAGTAGGCAGCCATTTTATACAAACCCTTGAAGTCTGTTAGGCAGCCATTTTATACAAATCCTTGAAGTCTGTTCCTCTCTGATATGTGTGTGGAGCTATTCAAGTGTCCATATCATCTTTAGCAAGTCATACTTTTACTCCACCCCCCCCAATGTTTTTAGGCTTTGCTTAGTTTGGTCAAAACATCTGTAATTTTAACTGTAATTTTTAAATGTGCTGCAGTACTGGAAAAAATGTTTGCTAACTACCTGCACTCTGAATCTTCAGCACAAGCCTAAAATACTCAAGGCTAACTGACCCATAAGAATGACTACCGCTGAACAGAGATGTATCATATTTAATTGCTGTTCATTTTTTTAAGAATGACATATGAAACAAGTAATATAATTATGCTGTTTTACATTCTGAAATTCAAACCAGCGTTTATAATGTAATTACTTTTAAAGAGTAAAGAATCAGTGTTTTCTGAAGGCAAACAGAGTGGATAACAAACAAGACGGCAAATACAGGAAAATTAAACCACCACTAAAGCACAGCCAGAATACTAGATCACACTAAACAGACACTGTGGGTAAGCACTTTCACGAGGTAACTCGCTTCATCAGACCACATAGTAAAATAAAACAAGACAAACATTTATATAATGACATCAAAAAAGCATTTCAAAACATGCAATCACAATAAAAAGCATCTCAAGTCTCCTAGCTACCACTAATTAACTAATTAAAAATAAAACACTATTCAAAACTTCCATACCAACTTACGTGACTTAAGCACTGGCTTGAGTGGAACATGTTCAATTAAGCCCATGTCCCAATCGGCTTCCAGCTTAACTCATTTACTCCAATGGATCTCAGAAAGTTTGCATTGTAACTTCCAATGGGCAGAGCCTAAGTCTTTTCACAGAATAAACATTTGTCCTCAAATTTCAAACAAATGTTCATATATCTGGAACCATAAGGACTATTAAAGAAGTATAAATGGCAAACTATTTAGCACAAACTATTTTTATAGTAGTAGTATTCTTTAGGTTCTAGATCTTAAGTTGAATTTTATAAGTCACAGTAAACACAGTAACTATTGCATTTGTAATATCTTGTAAACAACTTAAATATCTCAGCAACCACTCAAATTATACACATACTGGCAGCAACATTTTATTCATCTAGCTGAGAGCTTTCATATGAGGTTAAGGAGTTCAGTCTATGTTACGTGGTTGTTGAGATATTTAGAATATTGTGAACATTATAGCTATATAAATTAATATCATAAAACAATAGGAAATATATATTTACCTGCACTAGGCAAAGGTCAAATATTAATGTGGTTGAGTTTGCTATTGTGCAAATTTTAAAATTAAATATTTGAAAACCTTATACATAGCATGGTTTTGGAATTATTGATGCAAATCTGAATAAATAATTTTGACATCTAGAGGCGTCAGTAGGAAGTAACTGTAGATGCACCTGCAGGCATCACTAGAATGTAAGGTATCCACCTCGATTCATCCCTGTCTGTATCATTAACATACTCACCCACTCATTTACTAATATAGACATTCTCAATAACTAAAAACTTAAAACTATGGGCAGGACCCCTAACCAAGGCGTATTTAGCTACTGCACTAATATTATTCCATTTACATGTGCAGTAAAGATAATCTCTAATCCGTTTGCATAACTTCCTATTGGTCTTACCTACATAAAAGGAATAACATTCCACACAATATGTAAGGTCGACCACATGCTTACTTTTACAATCAGTGCTGGCAGAAAAACGATATAACCTACCAGTAGCCGGATATTTAAAACAGCTACTTTCATCTATATATTCACAAAAAGTGCAAGAACCACACTTAAAAGTCCCAACCCAAATTGCACATTGTCATCTCTTTGCTCACTGGAGGGATAGCAAAGCAGCTTCTTTAAGGAATTCTTATTTTTATAGTGAAATCTGGGGTTTCCTCCAGCAATCCTTCTAATCTGATCATCAGCATGTAAAACAGGCCAATAATATATAATAATATACTCTAAAACCTTAGTATCACTACTATAAGCCAATGGGACAGAAACCATATTCATATGGCTAATGTCTCATTCGACCATCTTTATAGATGAAGCGAAATATGGCTTAGCTCATGTTGAACTACAAGAAGAAGCTGCCTCCACCCCTTTGTTTACTTTATTTTCAGAATAACCTTGAGCAACTAAATCTTTATGTAAACATTCCAAACTATTTCTAAATACACCTTCAGCCACTCAGAGTCTGAACATCCACATAGACTGTCCTTTAACTACATTACTGAAAACCTGTCATGGATGCATGCTTGTTCTATGTACAAAAGACACCCTCTGACACTGCTTCCTAAACAAGCTAGTAGTAAGAGTATTAACAGATGTTCTAATGACCTGTACATCCAAGAAATCAATAGTATTCGCTGAATACGTCATGGAAAACGTGAGAAATTAGATCATACTATGCAAATAACTAAGAAAATTTGATACTTCTGTATTATAGGTGCCCCTGCAATAGCCACACAGAGATCACAGTCAGTCTGGGGTCTGGTTTCTCCCTCTTTCTCCAGATCCCCAACAAGACTGCACACTGGCACAGCTAGAGGGTTAAGATCTCAGCTGAGGGGGTCAAGCCAAGACCACCAGCATCCTCTCTGTCCCAACAATGCTTTGTGTAACTGC